>NW_026909225.1:0-104636 GCF_033115175.1 Lepus europaeus | reverse complement strand
GAGCTTTGGGACTGAAGGGAACGCTTACTCACTCGAGGGAAAAAATACAAAAAGTACAACTTTTGCCTGAAACGAAACTTGTAAAGTCATTTAAAGCTACAGCGGTAACCCCGGCGGACAGCGGAGGAGGCGCCGCGAGCCAGCGGGGACCCGCAGGGCCGCTGTGGGCCGCAGTGCCGGACCGCGCGGTCCAGACCCCGGCCTCTGCGCACGCGCGCCTGAGGATCCGCGCGCCGGGGCGGGGCTGCGTGCGGTGGGCGCCGAGCGCGGGTGGGCAGTCCGGACGCGGGGGCAGAGGCCGCGGCCCCCGCGCGTGGGCGACGCGCCGGCCGGGGGCGGGGCCGGGGCGGGGCCGGGGCGGGGCCTGAGGGGACCCGGACCGCGCTGGCTGCCTGGGAGCGAAGAAGGGGCGGGGCCAGTGCGGGGCCTGCAGCTAGCTCCCGCGCCTCCTGGGCCTGGGGGCGGGAATGGGCGTGTCTGGGGCGGGGCCTGAGGCTCCCTGGGGCGGTGGCTGACGGCCTAGGGGCGTGTACGGGGCGGGGCCTGCGGGGAGCTCGCGCTCCGCCTCCTGGTCGCGGCCCCAAAGCTCACGGAACCGGCACTGCGGCGTGGGCGCTGCGGGAAGCCGGGCCTGACGCGCGTTCCGCCCGAGGCAGGGACCGGCGAGCGGCTGCGCGTGAGTTCCGGGCTCTGCGGGGCTTCAGGCGGCCAAGGTCACGGGCGAGGTCACCGGCGCGGCGCCGGGGTCCGCAGTCTTCAGGGCGGGGCTCCGGGAGGGGGCGGTGGAAGGCGGGTGTTGGGGGTCAGAGCCGACCCTCCCGGGAGGTCACCATTGGGAAGTTCCCCTTCCTCTCTCCCCAGAGCCCCTAGCTCGGATGAATCCTAGGCGCTCCCACAGCGGGGGGCCTGAGACCACCCCTTCCCGCCCGCCCCAGGCAGGGCTCTGCCGGAGCTGCCCAGGCGCCAAGGGGCGCAGCCGTAGAGCACCTGCCCGGCCTGCCGCCCTCTTGGTGGGGTGGAGGGCTCTGTACCTGCACTCCCTGGGTAAGGGCCACATCTCACCGGCGTCCCCTGTGCGCTGCCCACCCCTGGGCGTGTAGCACAGCCCCTGGGCCTCACTCCAGGCTCTGCGGCAAACGCGGTGGCCTGGCCTCTGGTTGGTGCGTCCTGCTGGGTCCCCTCCCCAGGGAACCTTCCCTGCCACCCACGGGCTGGGCTGCCCCTCTGCCCACCAAACCCTCTGCCCCATCTCCCGCGCCCCCACTGACCATGGGTGTGTCTCTGTCTCCTCATCCAGGCCTGCCAGGAGCTCTGGGAGCAGCCGGGCCCTCTCCTGGCTCTGTGCCCTGCCCCAGCCGCAGCCGAGTGGGCACCAGGACCAGCCGCTGTCTACCTCCAGCCATGGCGCCCCTGCTCGCCCTGGTGATGGTGGCCCTGCTGGGCCTCCCTCTGGGTAAGGTGCAGGGGAGTGGAGGGGGGGTGGGGGGAGCCAGGCTCCCCAGCTGCCCCCCTTCTCCCTGCTGCCCCCCTCCCAGCGTGGGGGGGGGTCTGGCTGGATGCTCGGTGACCCCACGCCTGCCCCCAGCCCAGGCCCTGGACTGCCACGTGTGTGCCTACCACGGAGACAACTGCTTCAACCCCATGCGCTGCCCGGCCATGGTCACCTACTGCATGACCACACGCACCTGTGAGTCTGGGAGCCTGGTGGTCCCACGTGGGGTGTGAGGGAGGCCGCGGCCGCCGGCGCCCTCTCGGGGAGCTCCGGCGGGTGATCGCTGCCCCGTCTCCCCCCAGACTACACGCCCACCAAGATGAAAGTGAGCAAGTCCTGCGTGCCCAGCTGCTTCGAGACCGTGTATGACGGCTACTCCAAGCACGCGTCCACCACCTCCTGCTGCCAGTACGACCTCTGCAACCGTGCCGGCCTCGCGGGCCCCGGCGCCCTGGCCCTGCTCCCCGCGCTGCTGGCCAGCCTCTGGGCTCTGCTCTAGGGCCGGGCCGGGCCGGCGGGGCTCTGAGACCCAGGCCCACCCCCGCCCCTGATGCCTCTCCACCGTCCGTCAGCCACACCCAGCACCCAGAACTTTTGCAGGAGGACCCCGCCCTGCCCCGTCCAGCCGCAGGCTACCCGACCAGCGGAGCCCCCCAGAGAGTTCTGGCTTTGGCCAGGCTTGGGGAGGGGGCTTGAGGAACGCTGATGGGAGGGGTGGCCAAACCCCACCTCTGGGCAGCTTGGGAAGGAGGCCCCACCCTACTGCCCATGTCCGGGGGCTGGAGCACGCTGAGGGTGGTCCTGGGAGAGGGCCCTGGGCCCCAGGCTGCCCAGGGCAGGCTGTTGTCACCTTTAGCTGTCCTGGGAGTAGAGCCAGGCCCAGTGTCCCAGCAGTCCTTGGTGGGGGAGGGGTGGCTGCCCTGAGGCCCCAGAAACCATCAGATCCGGCAGGGGTGGGTGGGGGAGTCCTTGTCTCCCCTACCTCCCCCCCAGCTCAGCCAAACCCCTTGAGCTTCCCCTGCCAGAGCCTGGGCTGCTGGGGTGGGGGTGGGGTGTTCTATATTTGGCAGCGCCTGAGTGCCGCCCAGGGCCAGGGCTATTCTGGGCGCACAGGTGGGGGCAGGGCAGGTGGGCCTGGGCCTGGGCTCAGCCTGTGCACCTGGGGCAGACGGGGGCAGAGGTACCCTGGGAGACCCCGGGCAGGCTTGTGGCCAAGTCGGTAAATCCCAGGAGGGTGGGTGTGTGGCAAGCAGGCCGGGATCTGACCCCAGGGTCCTTCCAGCCTCTCCAGCCGCAGACCCCACCCCACCCCAGTCCCGCCCAGCCCCCCTCCCAGTGGCCAGTGGCCCCCTGAGGCCAGACGAGCTGAGATGTCGGTGCCCCTTGCCTGACCAGCACCCCAGCTGCGGTGTCCACTACGAGCCCCCCAGGCTGGCCCAGCCCAGGCCACAGCACAGCCCTGGAGGCCGCCGGGTCCTGTTGGGGGCAGGGCAGGCCCCCTGGAGACCATGGTGAGAACTTGGTCCCATCTGGGAGACAAGGGGTTCCAGGGGAAAGACCTCTTGAGGGGCTCTTGGGGGGCCTGGCCAGAGGGGACACTGGACCTCCCAGAATGAGGACAGCTTCGTGGCAGAGTAGGAGGGGGAGGGGCTGCACACGGGACCCCAGGGACCCCAGTGGCCGGGAGAGCAGCCCTAGGCCGTGTGAGCAGTCCCCTGTGAGCCCCTCCACGGGGGAGGCTGGAAGGAAGGCCTGGTTACTGGATCTCCCGCAGGAACCTCAGGACAGAGGCCAGCGCGGGAGGGAGGCGCACGGGGCCTCCTGACAGCGGAGTGAATCCAAAACATGGCCCTGCCAGGCTGGGAGGGGCACCAGGGCCGCTCACCCACCTGCCTGCTCCGTGGGGTTTCGGGAAGAGCCTGGTCAACCCGTGGACCCAGGGAGGGCTCACGGCAGGGACCCCCCGGGAGCTGGGGGTTGCTGTGACGTGGGGGCAGCTTCTCACTCCTGACCGGTCCAAGCCCCGTGAGATTGCACGGCCCCCGTCCAGGGACCCTGCTGCACCCCCACCGCAACCCCGCACCAGCATCCTAGCGCAGTGCACGCAGGCGGCCACTAGAGGGAGCCTGTGGCCCTGCATGAGCCACAGGAACTGGCACAGTGGTGCAGCGTGGACACCGCCGCAGGGATGTGGGCCCCGGGGGCGTCGGCGCGCTCGGCTGCTCCGTCCCTCCCTGCAGGTGGATCCTGGCACTGATGCGGCCCAGCAAGGTGGGCGTCACTGCCATACTTCGTGTTAGTAGTCACAAGAGCTTGGGCCGAGGGCAGCTCAAAGGCGGAGAGGAGATGGAGAGGTGTGAGACGCTGGGAGGGTGAAGTCGGGTGTGGGGTGCGGCCGTGCAGCGGCAGAGAAGGCAGAGGCACTGGGCGCCACGGGGCAAGGAGCTGGGCAGATCACGGCAAGTCTCTCCAGTGGAAACCAGAGCCCCCGAGGCTGGCGGGGGCACAGGGCTGCCTGCTGCCGGCTCTGCAGAATCCACACTCCAGGCAGCCCCGTGCCTCGGCCACGGAGCATCCTGCGTCCCGCACGAGTGACAGAGCAGCGGCACTGACCTGGAGAGTTGCCAGGCCGGCGCCCGCAGCGCAGAGCCGCGCCAGAGCAGGGGGTGCAGGTGGTCTGCGGGGTGCAGCAGCGCCTGCGCAGGTCCCGCCCCCTGGGGAGCTGGAGGAGGGGTGGGGCTGCACTGCCTGCGCCTTCCTGCCGCCCTGTGGCGTCTGATTTGTTGCGAGGAATGTGTGTTTTATCGGTCATTCTAAAACGTACAAAGAAATAGAGAGGCCCCCTGTGTTTTACACGCACGCCTTTCTAAGCATGTTCTCTGTGTGGTCCTGCAGCGCCGGGCAACCTGGGCTGTCGGCCACAGCCCCGAGCCTCGGCCGTCTCACTGAAGAACTGGGAATCAGTGTGCCTCACTGGGGGGGACGGGGGGAGGGGGCGGGCGTGGGAGGATGGTAGGGTGGATGGATGCATGGATGGATGGGTGATGGATGGTTGGATGGGTGGGGGGAATGGATAGGGAGATTGTGGGTGGATAGAACAGTGAGTGGGTGGGTGGATGCATGGGTGGGTGGATGGGTCAGTGGGTGGATGGAGGGATGCATGGATGAATGGATTGATGGGTGGGTGGGGGATGGGTGGTGGGGGATGGCTAGGAGGCTGCGTGGGGTGGGGTGAGTGGAAGCGCAGGTGGGTGGGCGTCTCTGCCCTCCTCTGCCTCCCCAGCACCTGGGCTCAGCCCTCGCGTCTCCTCTCTGGCTCCCCCAGCTCCATGGGTCCTGCGCTCCCGTCCAACCCAGGTGGTGCAGGGCTCAGCTCTTTTGCCCCCCCCCCCCCAGTCCCATCCAACTTTGGAGCTGGCCCAGGTGTGGGGAGGGGGGCAGGATTTGGGGGCTCAGTGGACATCATGGGAGGGGACAACTCAGCCCCTGGGAAAACTGGAGACAGAGGAAGGAGGACCCCACTCTGCTTCCAGCCAGGCCCTGGCTTCTGACCCCAGCCTGCTCCCTGTCAGGGTCTCCCTCCAGCCCCGTGGACAGAAGGGTGGGTGACAGCCCCCTGGACTGCTGACTGAACAGCCCCATGGGATGCAGGCTAGCGGGGCCAGGTCCCCCAGGGCTGCCCCCCATGACTGCTGGGGGCCCGTGCACCTTGGCGTCTGCTCCAGGTTCTCGCCTCGCACAGAAGTCGAAGGGGCAGCATCACACGTGACCAAGGTTTGTGTCACCGTGAGAGTGACAGGTACACACGTGATGGTGGGCCGCCCCACATGAACTGCCCATCACACAGAGAGGGGAGGACACCTGAACGGCAGGGACAGAGCTCTGCCCCACCCCCCAACACTTTGAGCCTCCTGTGAGGCCACCAGGAGTTCCATGGCACCCCAAACTGGGGCTGGATCCCCGTGCACCCTCAGGGCGGCGCCCCAGGTGTGGCGTGGGAAGGCAGGCAGCCTGACAGACAGGTGGAGAGAGAGCTCTGGGCAGGGCCCCAGCCGCCCAGGCTCCCCCACCTCCTGCACGGCACCCCACACCAGCACTGGGCAGAATAGCCCCTGTTCCCCTGGGTGTCGCTTTGGGGCCCTTGCACCCTCCATGGGTCCATCTTGATGCCCCGGGCCCTCCTGCTGCCCCCTCCTGCCATCGCCTGTCAATCTACAGTTCCGGGCCACTCAGTGACCACCAGGAGGAGCCTGCAGGCCCCGGTGTGGTGCCCACCCTGTGTCCTGGGAGGGTCAGGACATCATGGGGGGGGGGGTACAGGGAACAGCTTCTGGCTTCCACCACCCTCGTGTGTCTCTCTCGAGAGAAGGGGCGAGTTGGCTTCCCTGCCCCCCCAGGGGGCACCTGCATGGAGCCCCCACCTGCGCAGGGCGGTCCTGGGGGCCTCTGTCCCCTGAACTGACCTTTGCCCTGCTTCACACGCGGGGCTGGCGGCTGCAGGGCACCCAGCCGGCAACCTGATACTGCCAGGGCCCAGCCCAGCTCCTGGCCGGGCCGTGGTGACTCAGACCGCGGGTGGGTGGAGGCGGCCCGGGTATAAGGCGCGGTTGGGGCGCCAGGGCCCGTCCTCATCCCGAGAACATGCAGCCTCTCTCTGGGCTCCTGCTGGCCATCATCCTGAGCCTGCAGCCGGGTGAGTCAGGGCCGGCCGCCCCCTCCCGGGTCCGCTGTACTCCTCGCCCCCTCCAGTCCTGGCCTCCAGCGCAGCCCCTCGGCCCCTGCTGCCGCCCTCTGCTGGTGGCCCATAAATGGCTGCCTCCCCCATGGGCCACCCAGGCCTGCCCAGCCCCACAGTGACCCCGTGACTGGACGTGCCCGCCATCCCTGCTTGCCAGCTCAGCCCCGCTGCCGCGTCCCAGGGCCGCCCGCCTCCCTCCTGCCCCGCCTCTGGCCTTAGCCTCAGCCCAGGGACCCCTGCTCTGCTCTGGCCTGCTTTGGGC
Source organism: Lepus europaeus (assembly GCF_033115175.1). Lineage (NCBI taxonomy): Eukaryota > Metazoa > Chordata > Mammalia > Lagomorpha > Leporidae > Lepus > Lepus europaeus. The sequence continues at coordinate 98,144 of NW_026909225.1, read as the reverse complement.
GACTTCACCCACTCACTGCAGCAGGCGCTGCTCCTCTGGCCCACCCCCAACCTCGGGCCCCCAGGTCCTGAGCCTGCCTAGGGCTCCAGGGGCTGCCCTGCCACAGCTGGCCCTCGGCCTCCCCAGGGCCCACCTGGCAAAGCTTTGGTCTCCCATCAGGGTGGGGGGTGGGGGTGACACCTGTGACCACCCCCCAGTAGGTGGTGCCTGTGTCCCTGGCCCGCCTCAGGAATCTTCTAAGCCCCCCAGGTCCCCATCCTAGTCCCAGGGACACTCCGTGGGCACCCCTGCCCTGGCAGAGGCCTCTCCGCTGACCCCGAGCACTGCCCAGGGCCATCAGGGTGTGGGCTTCATCTTGAAGGCATGAGACCCATGGCCCCTTGGGGACGCTGAGTTTAAGGCCGGTGTTAGCTCAGGGGCCACCACTGGTCAGTCCCCATCTCTGCCCAGCTCAGCCAGGGACCAGCGTTCACAAGAGCCCCGGCCTGAGAGCCCCCGGCCTCATCCGTGACCCAGGGCCCTCCCTCTGCTGAAGTCCCACCTGCTGGGAAGAGCAAGCCCCAGGCCTGGCACCCCGGGCAGGCCCCCTGCGGTCAGGGTGGGTGCCAAAGGAGACTCCACCAATCTGCTGGAACCCAGGCGTCCTCCTCAGAGGAGGTGGCCTTGCGCTGGGGCTGTGGTGCCTGGAGGCAGAAAGTGCGGCATCAGCAAAGCCAGGGAGGGGTGGGAGGCGGTGCCGCCCAATCCTGCCAGGGCCCATGGTGGCCCCAGTGGCCACAGGACGACAGAGCCGGATCCTGGGATCTGGCTTGGTGCAGTGGCCTTCCCCTCCCCCTCTCCTGGCCCCGGAGGACGTGGGCAGGGGCAGCGTAGCATGGCCACCTGCCCTGTCTGTGCCCGTCTGTCCACAGCTTCAGCCCAGGGCATGTGGTGCCACCAGTGCAAGGGCTTCGGCGGGTGCGCCCATGCGGCCGGATGCCCACGGGGCACCACCCACTGCGTCGCCATCGCCACTCGTGAGTGGGGTGGGGGCGGGGCGGCCACGCCATTCTTTCCCAGGTGGGGAAGTCTGGGCTCTGGGTCGGGGCAGAGCACCCAGTGGGTGGGAGAGGAGAGGAGAGCCGGTGGAGCTCACGCCTGCCCCCTAGTGGCCCACATGCCTAATACATCCCGCGGCTGGGGGGAGCTCAGAGGAGCAGGAGGGCTGGGGGTGGGGTGGAGGGCTCAGAGCTTCAAGGAGCCTGGTGGTTTATCTCTTGCCCCCGCCCCTCACCCAGGAGCCCCCATCAGCTTCAAAGACCTTCCACTGGTCACCAAGAAGTGCTACAGTGGCTGCCCGGATGTGCAGAGCCTGGGCTTGGGCCCCCACGTGTCCATCGCCTGCTGCCAGTCCAACCTCTGCAACCAGGACTGACCGCGGCCTCCATGCCAGCGCCAGGAGCACACCCCTGCCCGGCACCTGGCGCCTGGAGACCCTCCTGGCCCGGGGCGGCCCACGCCTCCTCCACCCCGCCCTGCTCGGAGTCCGTGAAGCCGTGGCCAAATCCACGGCCACAGGAGCCTGTGGTTTCACCGCCTGCGGTTCTGACAGCCCGTAATAAAGTGTGTCCCGACCGGCCCTGAGCTGTCTGTCCAGGGAGAGGCGCCATGCTGGGAGCAGGAGTCCCCCCAGCCTCACTCCCAGCTGCTGCCCCACCTCCCCTCTGCCTCCAGCAAGGGGCGTGGGAACCCCAAACACACACTGCCCCAGGGCCAGCTGTGAGGGGGAGCCGCGGCAGGGCCCCCACAAGGAGGACCAAAGCCAGAGCAGGGGTCCAGGCGGCCCTGCAGAACGGGACCTAGATGCCGTACAGGCTGGGAGGGGTGCGGGGAGAACCAGGGGCTGCCGGGGTACGGAGGGCTTGGAGGGGCGGGGCAGGGGGTGGCTGGGCTGGAGGTCAGCTTGGCCGACCTCCCTGGCCTGGGGGTCTCATCCCCGCTGGCCCCTCCCGCCGTGTGCGCGCTGGGCTTGCGTTGCCCATCCCCCCAGGGGGCGGGGCTCTGCCGCTGCTACGGAGCTGCGCTGTGGCCTGGGTGGACACCCCCCCCCCCCGCTAAGCTCACAGGCCCCAGGGCGCCAGGCAGTGCGTTTCCCCCACGAGCGCCTTTAGCCGCCCACTCCCAGCCTGACGCCCGTCTGTTACGGCGGCTGCAGGTGCAAGAGACCCCACGCAACGCCACGCGCCTGGCTTGGGCGACACGAGGAGACTCAGCCTCTCCAGGACGGCGCCCAGCCGAGGCCGCAGCCGAAGCACACCGGGCGGGGGCGGGGGAGCGCGGGGAGGGGGTGGGGTGACGCCTGGGCCTCCCTCACCCTCGCCTTGGTTCCCATGGAGGCGGACGCCTGTCCCAGCAGGGAGCAGCCCTGGAAAGGTACAAGGTAGTGCTGCCACGCCCACGGGAGCCCAGGCTCGCACGAGAGGGCCAGGGAGGGAGAGAGGGAGGCGCCAGGCGGGTCTGCAGGCCAGCGGGGGACGCCAGGGTCCCCAGGGCCGGCCGCCCCAGGGGGAAAATTACTGGAGAAGAGTTGGCTCCCACTGCCGCCCTTCCGACTGGGTCACAGTTGGCTTCTCGGTGGGAAGCCCTCAGAGGCCCACGCGGGGCCCCCAGAGAAAACACGCAGCCCTGGCTGCTCCTCTCCAAACGACCCAGATGAACCGGGCCGGCCGCGTGGGGGCTGCGGGCCGCGCGAGGCTGAGCCCCAGGCAGGGGCGGGGCCCGAGCCGCCCCTAGGAGGCGCACACCCGGCTCTGGGCAGGGCTCTGGCGGGCTGGGGACGTGGACGTGCCGCAGGCAGGTGCGAGGCTGTAGGATTTTAGGGCTGGAAGCGGCGAGGAGCGGCCTTCGTTCCGGACAGGATGGGGGGGGGGGTGCCGGGCGGGGGCGGGGCCGTGCCGATTTCCCCGGGTTCAGGGGTTCGTGCCTCAGCGGCCTAACGGGGAAAATCCAGATGCTGCTTCCTGCTCACCCTGCACCAGTATCTCGGCCCCGTCCCTAAAACGCGCGTGGCTCCCTGAGCTCCGACTCAGTAACGGCCGGAGCGCAAGGGGCAGCAGCGCCAAGCCAGGCGCGCGGCTGCGGGGCCCCGCGGGCGGGGGGCGTCCACGGCGCGCTCCTGGGCCCGGAGCGCGAGCCGGAGCTGGAGCCGGCGTGCCGGCCCGTCTGCTCGGCCCGGAGCGCGAGCCGGAGCTGGGGCCGGCGTGCGGGCCCGTCTGCTCGGCCCGGAGCGCGAGCCGGAGCTGGGGCCGGCGTGCGGGCCCGTCTGCTCGGCCCGGAGCGCGAGCCGGAGCTGGGGCCGGCGTGCGGGCCCGTCTGCTCGGCCCGGAGCGCGAGCCGGAGCTGGGGCCGGCGTGCGGGCCCGTCTCCTAGCGCTGTCGCAGGAGCCGGCCCCGTGGCTGCAGCCCGCACTGCGCGCTTCCTTCCCGCGGGGCGCAGGTGTGCAAAGCCCAGGTCCTGGGGCGGAGGTCCTGGGCCTCCGTGCGGGATGTGGGGAGAGGAGGCGCTTTCTCCTGAAGCCACTTAGCGGCCACCGGGCGCCCCGTCAGCGGGAAGCGCCTCCTGGGCTCTGGGGCGGGGGCTGCCGGGGACCGCGGGACGGGGGCAGAGTTTGCAGGAAGGCAGCAGGGGGCCGAGCTCCGGCCCAGGAGGGTGAAAACGCTGAGACCCGGGATGGTGGCGGCCACGTGACCAGACTGAAAGACGCAGGGGGTGGGGGCGAGCCAGGCACCTCCCCCCCCCAGGCCCGCCGAGCAGGGGTCCAGGCGCGGGGAGGCAGAGTTGTCCGGCTAGAAGGACTGCCCGCTGGCTGAGCCGGACAGGAGCTGGGCCACACTCAGCGGCAGAGGGCCGGCGCCGGGCCCCGGGCGAGGGAGGGCAGACGCCAGGGCTGTGTCCAGAGGCCCGGAGCTCTGCCCGCTGCTGGTGCCCTAGGCGTCCCCAGGCCTAGGGAGGTGAGAGCCTGGCTCGAGGTGGGGGCCCCGAGGCTATGGCCTGGATTTTGAGGCCAGGGTTGGGGGACCTGGGGCGTCGTTTGGTGGCTTCTGGGGAGGCCCTTCGGGGAGCCTTGCTGAGTGACGGTTCCGGGGGCTCCCCAAATTCCCCACGGGCGACGCGACCAACAGAATCATAAATCTGGGGCCCCCGGAGAACCTCCGCTCCCCACCTAAACGTTTTCCGTGGACTTCACGTGCGTGGATGTAACGTTTTTGCACCCAAAAAAACCCCTTATATATTAATTCCATTTCTTGTGAGCTTTTAAAAAAATGCTTATTGATTTATTTTATTTAAAAGGGACAGAGAGAGAGAAAGGGGGAGGGGGGGAGAGAGAAAGAGAGAGAGCGCGCTATCTTTCCTATCCTGCTGAACTTCCCAAAAGCCCCAACAGCCAGGGCTGGGCCAGAGAGACTCGGGGAGCCCTGACCTCAGTCCGCGTCTCCTGGGGGGGGGGGGCAGGGGTCCAGACACTCGGGCCATCCTCCAGCGCTTCCCGGAGCCTTCGCAGGAAGCTGGATCAGAAGCAAAGGAGCCAGGTCTGGACCAACATGGACGCGGGATGCAGGGGCTCCGGCCCCTCCGCGCCCCCTGGCGTTTGCCTGCTTTATCCTCCTGTCGTCTGGGCGTTGGTGATGAGGCTAGGAGCGGAGCGCGCTCAGCGAGGGGGTTCCCAGTGTGACCGAGCGCCCCCCACGCCTGGCGCAGGTGCACACAGGTGCAGACAGGGGCCTTCTGCCCGGCGGCCCAGGGACGCAGCGGGAGCCGGCCCAGTGGCCTCCCCAAGGCAGAGTCTCCAGCCTGGGGCACTGGCTCCCGGGCCGAGGGTCACAGGTGGATCTCCTTGGTACCTCGTTTGTTCTCTGTTCCCACCTCCACTCAGGTTGGTTCCACAGAAAGTCTAAGTCGTGTAATGAAAACAAAAGGGGGGGGCCTCTCTGCAGGATGCCGCTGCTGGGGGCCAGAGAAGACTGGTCAGGGCCAGGGCCTGGGTGGCGAGGCGGGGGGGTGTCTCTACCTGTTGAGGCTGAGCACAGCCCACGCAGGCTCAGAGGGCCGGTGCAGGGGTCCAGGCCGCACAGCGCCAGCGCCCACTGACTGCGTAGAGCTGCTGCCGCGCCCTGACCTCCTCCGCCCGCTGGGAGTGCAGGGCTGTTCCGGAAGCCTCTCCTCTCCCATGGGATCCATCAAGAGGGCGGGGAGGGGGGAGGGCATCCAGCCACAGAACCGTCCCCAAGGCTTGGCTCTGGGGACTGGGCAGGGGCTGTACCTCCCCAGGGGGGAACCTGGTGGGAACACAGAAGTGAAAGCTAACCCCATTTCTTCGAAATGTGGACAAAATCCATGCAATTTTTTTTAATAATATAATTTTCTTTTTTTAAAATTTTATTTATTTATTTATTTGACAGTTAGTGAGAGAGAGAGACAGAGGGAAAGGTCTTCCTTCCGTTGGTTCACCCCCCAAATGGCCACCACGGCCGGCAGCTGTGCTGATCCGAAGCCATGATCCAGGAGCTTCCTCCCAGTCTCCCATGTGGATGCAGGGCCCAAACACTTGGGCCATCCTCTACTGCACTCCCAGGCCACAGCAGAGAGCTGGACTGGAAGAGGAGCAACCTGGACTAGAACCTGGCACCCATATGGGATGCCGGTGCCGCAGGCGGAGGATTAACCAAGTGAGCCACGGCGCCGGCCCCAATAATATAATTTTCATAAACGTTTTTGAAGCCATCATGCATTTATGGCTTTAAAATATTTTTGAAGATTTATTTTATTTATGTGAAAAGCAGACTGATGGGGCGGGGGGAGAGACACAGAGATCTTCCATCCGCTCCCCAAATGGCCGAAACAACCAGGGCTGGGCCAGGCCCAAGCCAGGAGCCTGGAGCTCCGCTGGGGTCTCCCGCGTGGGTGGCAGGGGCCCAAGCCAGGAGGACAGCACCACTGGGGACCAGGGCAGGGGACCAGGGCCATCAGTCCAGCACCCCAGGATCCTGGTTCCGTCAGCGCCTGCAGGAGCTGGACACCAATTCCTGCCCAGACTGGAGCCCAGCCCAGCCCACCGCTCGATCCCCGCCCAGCAGACCCTTCAAGGAGGGCGCAGCAGAGCCCAGGGGACCAGAAGGAGCCAGGCTGATGGTGCTGGCTGAAGCCACGGAGCGGGGGAGATTTGTTGAAACGCAGCGGCCGGCTCTGGTGGAGCAAGCACGGACCGAGGAGGCGGCGGTGGGGACTCCCAACCTCCTCCCCCAGCCACGGGTCTGGAGACTGAGTCCTCCCTGGTTGGGCCATGAGGGCCTCACAGCCGGCGGATCCCTGCGTGCAGCCTGGGCCTGAGCTGGGGCACAGTGGAGCCACTCCAGACGGGGACCCCAGAGACAGCGGGCTTGGGCGGCCACAGGCTGTAGACCAGGGGGCGGGGTGGGGGAGGGGGAGTCCGCCCCAGCCCCTACCAGGCAACTGAAGGCCGCACTCAGAAGTCAAGAAATCTGCAGCAGGCTGGGCGCCAGGCCAGCGCCGTGTGTGGCCCCCGCTGTAGCCCACGCCTGCTGCCTGCTGCCTGCCGCCTGCCTGGCCCGTCCCATCCGACCCCAGCTGCCGGCAGAAACTGCCTCTCCCTGCCCTGCCCTCCCTGCTTCTTGACCCGGATCTGTAGGGAGGGGTGTGGACAAGGACCCCTGGGGACAGAGACCCCCGGCCAGGCCCAGGAGCAGTGGGGGTGCGGGGCCAGGACAGCGTCTGATCCCTAGGTCACGTTCAAGGGTTCGTTGTTTTTTTTTGTTTTTTTGTTTTTTTTTTTTAAGATTTACTTATTTATTTGAAAGACAAAGTTGAGAGAGAGACAGAGAGAAAGTCTACCATCTACTGGTTCACTTCCCAAATGTCTGTAACAGCTGGAGCTGGGCCAGTCTGAAGCCAGGAGCCAGAAGCTTCTTCCAGGCCTCCCACATGGGCACAGGGACCTGAGTACTTGGGCCATCCTCTGCTGTTTTCCCAGGCACATTGGCAGGGAGCTGGATCGGAAGTGGACTGGAACTGGGGCCCACGTGGGATGCCAACCCCACATTAATTGCACATCATGGCGTATGTGCCCAGGGGTGGATTCTTGGGGTCAGCAGCACAACTCAGGGGTGACCCTTGGAGGGCCCCCTGCTCACTGCTGAGGCCACGTGTGGCCGCACCCTGACCCTGACCGTGGCCATGGGCCGGGAGGAAGTGAGGCGGGCAGGGTGGGGCCTCCCGGGCCACATTCCTCCACAGGAAGGGGCTCCCGGGCCTGGGGGCCGGGTGTGTGTTGGGATGGAGCGCCCGGCCGGGGGCCCCGGGCTGAGCTGGGCAGGGCTGTGGCAGAGGAACTGGGTTAGATCCGAGGAGGAGCCCAGGGCGTGTGTGGCCGGGCGTCTAATCCAGTTAGCCGGCACCATGGCCGATTGCAGCCTGGCTGCGTGGTTCCTGCAAGCTCCGACAGGTTCGGAGGTGCTGGCCTCCCCGGCTGACCCCGCCCGAGCCAATCAGCTCTCAGAGTCGCAGGTCCTCTACCCACACCGTGCACCTCTGGAGCTGGGGCAGGGAAGGCATGGCCCCGGAGGCTGTGGGACACAGGCTGGCCACCAGGCCTGCCCAGCGCACAGGGACCTGGGGGCTTCTCCCACCGCTGGGGTGCAGGCTCCCCAGAGACAAAGAATTTCAGCCCTTGGGCAGAAGACAGAGTGGTGGCTGGGGTTCCCAGGGGGTGTGGGACTCAGGACGGTGTGGACCAGGGGCACCCCGGGATGCGGGAAGGGGGGCTGCAGCTGGAGTCCCCCTGAGCCACTGGGCTCTGAGTTCTCTCCTGAGCCGCTTCCCTATCTGAGGGCAGTGCTAGGATGACCCCACAGCCGGGACACTGGGATTAGTGTCCCCATGGCAACCCCAGCCCCCTGTGGCCGGCCAGGGCATCTTCTGTTGAGCCAGCTGCGTCTGTCTCCAAGCAACACCGTGACACCCCAGCCAGGTCATCCCGGAAGACCCCGACCCCGGCCCCGGCCCCTGGAGCCTGGGTCTGCCTTGTACACAGGTGTGGGGCTGGAGCCGGGGGACATGGGAGGGGCAGGAGCGGCCAGGAGGGCTGCCCGGGGGACCTGCAGGTGAGCCAGCTGCCCTGGTGTGCGGGATGGGGAGGAAGAGCCCCCCGCCCAGGGGTGTGTGTGTCAGGCAGGGACCTGGGGACCCTGCGGGGGCTGGGGGGGGCCCAGACCACCAAGGGCAGTGGAACAGGCCAGCGGGGGCATAAGGAGTGCCTGTAGGGACAGGGCCTCTGCGTGGAGGCGGGAGGGGCCCAGGGCCTGGGGCGGGGTCTCCACACCTCCGCCCTGTGAAACCCGACCCTGCTAATCTGCCAAGCCGACCGGTTGGACCACCGCACCACCACACCACACGGCATCCGGCATCCGCAGTCCCGCTGGACAGCCCGCAGGCGAGAGGAGACAGCTGGCTGGGACCATGCTCGGGACACGGCTGGCACTCCTGGCCCTGGCGCTGGCCACCCATGGGGAGCTCGGTGAGGGGCGTGTGGGCGGGCAGGGGGCAGCACTCCCGCCCTGTGACCTTGGCCCGCGGTGCCCTCGGTGGGTGGGGGCGTCAGTGGTCCTGGAAGGAGGAGGGGTCCCCTCCAGGTGCTGGAGGAAGGAACGGGGAGACTGAGGGTGGGGTGGGAAGGGGCGTTCCAGGCACTGCGGCGTGTGGGTGAGGAGGGGGTGGCAGGTGGGCAGGGCCATGGGAGGCTGGGGCCTGGGGTGGCACTGCAGTGGGGGGGCCGGCACATCCCTGTAACTGCTGGACTTGGGTTCTGAGAACAGTGGGCACCACGACCTGCAGGCCCCAGCTCAACCAGGAAAGGAGCAAAACCGAGCGGGCCCAAGCTGGTGATTCCGCCCATTTCCCAGAGAGAGAAACTGAGGCCGGCCAGTGTGGGCAGAGACTGGGGAAGGAGAGGCCGAGGCCTGGAGGTGTGCCTGGGCTGCTTGGGCAGTCGGAGTTGTTAGCGGGGGCAGCCGCATCGGAGTTCTGTCTTCCTGTAAGAAAAGACTTGGACGTGGCACAGAGAGGAGCCGTAGGCGGGGCAGCAGGGCGTCCATCAGAATGATGGGTGCTTTCCGCTGGGTCCGTCGCCCAGACTGCCGGAGCAAGGTGGCACCTGCCAGGCAGAGCTCACCATCTGTATTCAGACGGGGAAGAGGGCGGGGGAGGGTCCAGGTCTTCCCGATCACCGCCCCCCCCCCCCCCCCAGAGCAGAGGGTTTGCTGGGTGTGAGGCAGATGAGCCCCCCCCCTCCCCCGAGGTCTGGGCAGCCAACCTGGTGCCGGGCAGGGAGGGAATGCTGGGGCTTGGTTTTCCTCGGGCCCCGGTCACGGGCCTGGGCTGATTTCTATCCTACATGACACGGCCACACACACCCTCTGGGCTTCCAGAGCGGCCACCCGCATCCTTCCCCCACCTCCACGCCCTATCCCTTAGGTCCCAAGGCAACCTGCCCCTGCCCAGGCGGCTGAGGCCTCTGTCTTCCGGGACTCACTGTGAAGATGCCAGGGCGGAGCTCCCCTCACCCCCCAGCCTGTCTCCCCAGGAACACGCTACACCTCTGGGACTCGGCCCTTCCGAGCCCGGCCTGACCCCAGCTCTCTGTGGCTCCTGGGGTTGTGGCCTGTCTGACCCACCCCCCGTCGCTTGTCTCCCAGGGGCGGCCCTGCAATGCTACACCTGTCCTGAGCCTGTGACTGTGTCCAGCTGTGTCACCATCGCCAACTGCAGTGCCAGTGAGACCATGTGCAAGACCACGCTCTACTCCCGGGAGATCGGTCAGTGGGTGTTGGGGGGCCAGGCCTTCCCCCCACCCTCCTCCCTCCTCCCTCTGTCAGGAATGCGTCTGCAGCCAAGTCTGGAGGGCTCTGGGAAACACCAGCTCCCCTGCAGGCTATGGTCTCACTGCCTGCACCGGGCAGCACCCCAGTGCGGGACACCACCTGTGTCCCCGGCACATAGCAGGTGGACGGGACAGGGTGGGGGACTGGGACCAGCAGGGTGGCGGCCCCAGAGTGGGTCCTGGGCTCGGACTTGCACGTGGCCGAGGGCCAGCTCTGAAGCTGCCCCTTCCCGTGCCCTGCAGTGTACCCCTTCCTCGGGGACTCCACGGTGACCAAGTCCTGTGCCAGCAAGTGTGAACCCTCGGATGTGGACGGGATCGGCGAGACCCGGCCAGTGTCCTGCTGCAACAACGAGCTGTGCAACACGGACAGCGCAGTGCCCACGGGCGGCCCCCACCACCTGGCCTTGGCCCTGGCCCTCGCCCCACTGCTGGGCCTCCACCTCTAGCCGCCCTCCTGACCCCACTGCCCGCCCCGCCCAGCCCCTGTGCAGCCCAGCCTCGCGTGCCTTAAAGAAGCAGCGCCCCACCTGCCTGCGCCTCCTTTCTTGGCTCTGCGCTGCCCTCCCAGGACGGGTGGGGCTCTCCTCCCCCACGGGCAGCCCTCTGTCCCTCAGGCACTCGGAGCTGGACAAGGGGGCTGCCCAGGGGAGGGGGCGCGCAAGCTGCCTTCGGGAGCCTCCTGATGGTAGCCAGGCGACCCAGGCTCTGAGATTGCTCTGTGGAGCTCCACATGGCCCCGGGGGCAGCCCTGAGCCAGGCCTAGAGCGGGCGGGGGCCCCAGCACAGGTGCCCAGGACAGGAAAGGGTCAGCCTTTCACGGCGGCCTTGGGCTGCCCACGTCCTCCAGCCAGGTGCACGAGGGCCATCTGCCCACCAGCATCCGTGTAGCCAGCGGCACTGTCACACACACAGAGACAGGGCACGAGCTGGCCCCGGCGTGTCCAATGGATCACTTGGGAGGCCCCCTCCTTGCTCTGGGACTCCACCCCTCTGACCCCATGCCCCAGACAGGGCACGAGCTGGCCCTGGCCTGTCCAAAGGATCCCTTGGGAAGCCCCTGCCTCGCTCTGGGACTCCACCCCTCTGACCCCATGTCAGGGGTTCCAGCAGCTGCTCTGGGCCTCCTGGGCCTGCATTTCCAGCCAAGCCCCCCAGCCCACTGCCCTGAGTCCAGGGAGCCCCCACCCTGAAGGGCATTCCTGCTTGTGGAAGGAAGGAGGCGGCAGCCAGGACCTGAAGTGGGCTCTGCCCAGGGTGGGGGTCCCACGGCACCCCTGAGGAGGCAGACCGCTCTTGTCCCTGGGACCTGGGGGCTGCAGCTGCGAGCCCCAGGGACGGCCGTCTCCCCGAGCAGGGCTGACCGGCCAGGAGTGCCCAGTGCCGTGTGGGGCTGTGCTTCTGAGCTCTGACTTCTGGGGCGGGAGACATGGTCCCAGGTCACACCTGCCGGTGGCTTCCCCCATGTCTCACACACACCCTTGCCACCCGTGTGGCCACAGGCTCCCACCGACGGGGCCGGATTGGATCAGGGCTCGGCCCGGCAGGGGCACAGGTCAACCACGGGCTACACCTGGGGCCCGGTCCGAGCCTGAGCCCCGCCCTGGGCTTCAGCCGCACTGCCTGGAATCTCCCTCCCTGAGTCACCCATGGGACAGGGAGGCAGACAGTGAGGTGCAGCCCGGGAGGAGGCGGTGGCCCCAGGTTTCGGCTGCAAGAGGAGCCGGGAGCAGGCCAGGAAGGGGGGGAACAGAACACGGCGTCCCCTGATGCTGGCCCCCGCCCTGGACTGGCAACAGGGCGGGCTCTGCTCCTCCCTGGGAGTGGCAGCCCCAGCACCCCTCGGCCTGGCCCTGGAATCAGACGGAGGAGGATGAGAGGTAGCGCACGCGCGCGCACACACACACGCGCGCACACACACGCACATACACACACACGCACGCGCACACACACGCACACCGGCTCTCTCACCCCCACGGCGGAGGGAGCAGCCTTGCCTTGGGTGCAGGGCGGGCTCCTGCCCTTCCTACCCAGGGTTGGCTGTCGGTGTAGACACACAGCCTGCTCGAGCCCCCAAGGGGAGCCAGAGCCCACCGCACGGCCCTGAGCTGGCACTGCCCGCTGCTTGCCTTGGGCCCAGCGTTCCCCCACTCTGCGGGAGGGTGACAGGAAGGGAGCTAGGACGGCTTCCTCTGCTTCGTCCCCATGGCTGCTGCCCTGCCTGTCCCACCACCGCCATCTCGTTCCCCCAGGCAGCCATGGCTGCCCCTACCCAGGTCCTTGTCCATCAGCACCTAGACCTGAGAGTCACCCATTAGCTGTCCAGGCAAAGACCCCACAGTCCCCAGAGTCACGCCCTGGAGGGAGCTGGTTAGGTGTCGGCACACCTGTGGGGTGGGGCTGCCTGCAGGCTGCACACAGACCGGGGAGGGCTGGGATGTCGTGCTGCCAAGCCCGGCTCCTGGGGAACAGGGCCTGAGACAGATCTGTCCCTGAGCTAGAGTAGCCCCCCACCTCCCAGGGGTGCCCAAGCCTGTGCTGACTGTGCCCTGTCGGGGGGTTACAAGGACGTCTGTGTCCTGGGAGGGGTCAGCCTCGTCCTGGGTCTCCTCAGCAAAAATGACTTCAACTATCCACCCACACATCCATCCATCACCTCCCCACCCATCCATCCACCCATCACCTGCCCATCGTCACTCCACCCCTGTGTCACCCATCCATCCCTCCATTCATCCTCTCTGTCCATCCACCCATCCCTCCATTCACCCCTCCCTCCCTCCCTCCCTCCATCCATTCATAACCTACCCGTCCATCCATCACCTATCCATCCAAATCTCCATACATCCCTCCATCCATTCACGCACCCACCGTCACTGCACCCATATGTCACCCATCGTCCTCTCTGTCCACCCCACCCACCCCTCCATCAACCATACATCCCTCCCTCCATCCACCCATCCATCACCCACCCACCGTCACTGTACCCATGTGTCACCCATCGTCCTCTCTGTCCACCCCACCCACCCCTCCATCAACCATACATCCCTCCCTCCATCCCTCCATCCATTCACGCACCCACCGTCACTGCACCCATGTGTCACCCATCGTCCTCTCTGTCCACCCCACCCACCCCTCCATCAACCATACATCCCTCCCTCCATCCACCCATCCATCACCCACCCACCGTCACTGCACCCATGTGTCACCCATCGTCCTCTCTGTCCACCCCACCCACCCCTCCATCCCCCCATTCTCCTGACCCTCCACCTTCTAGAAAATGTTGCCCACAGTTGGCAGGGCTCAGGCTGGTGTGGGAGGACTCTCAGAGGAACGGCACGTGTACCGCCCCTCAAGAAGCGGGCAGCCCAGCAGGCCAGGCCGGGGGGACACGCACCGAGCACCAGGGTGGGGTGGGGCTCTGACTTCGGCTTGGAGACAGTGGACAGTGTGTGCAGTGGCAGGCGGGGGGTGTGGCCAGGCCCTCGTCGATGGTGACAGGCTGACCTGACAGCTGTCGGGAGCCAACTGCGGACTGGGCGGTAGCCAGCTGGGTGGGAGGGGCCCTAATTCCATCTTGGGTAATGGGTCACAGCTGTCTCGAGTGACCTGGCCAGGCCTGGAGCGGGTGCCTGGAGGCTCCCGCCTGTGCCTCTGTCGGTTTCTGCCGTCCATCTTGCACGGCCTGCACAGCTGTCCCTCATTTCAGCCTCCCAGCTACCCCGAAGACTGGGAGCGATCATCACCCCGACTCACAGGCTCAGAAAGGGGGTGGGTCTACCCACAGCCACGCCCCCAGTAACCGGCAGGCTGGTGCTCGCCTGGCCTGCGAGAGTCCGGCCCTGGGCTTTGGGGCCAGGGCCCCTGCAAACCGGAACTTCCCGTCTCTGGGCAGTCAGTGGCCCCCAGGTCAGCAGGGCTCGAACCTGGTCTCCCGGTCCCGCACCTGGGGCCACTGGGAAGGGCGTGGATTCGCAAAGACGCAGGAGGTGGGAGTACAGCCATCTCCCTGGAACCCAATTCTGCTAGGTCTGTTGCCACTTTTCCACCTGCTCGCAGGACCAGCTGGTGCCTGCCCTGCCCTGCCCGCAGGGAGGGGTGTGTGTGCTTCCTCCAGCTGAAACCCCCACCCAAGCAGCGTCCCTGCCACCTCGCCCCCCAGGTCCTGCTCGCCTTGTGGCCTGCCATGCCTGCTGCCCTGTCGGCCTCACCTGTGTTCCAAGCCCACCTGCTCTGATTGGCAGAGAGCTGTCGGCCCTGGGGACCGAGCCGATCTGGGTCATGCGGGAGGCTGGGTGGAGCCAGGACACAGCTCCTGAAGCAGCCATCCTGGGCCTCCTTGGCAGGTGTGTCTGCACGGGGGCCAGGGCCAGGCCACCACGACTGCCCGCTGTGCCGCCCACGGTTGCCCTCTGCGGGCCACATCCTCTCTGCTTCCATGGGTACATGCCTCAGCCTGGGGCCTGATCACTAGCAGTCAGGGAACCAAGGTCTCCAGGGACAAGGGGGGCCACCCCAGGGCCACACAGGGAGCCAGCAACAAGGATAAGACCAGATCCCTGGCCTCCCTGGTGCCAGCCCAGAGCTCCTTCCACCACCTGCTCTGCCTCTGACGGCAGAGTCCACCCCCAGCCCTCCACCTGCCACTTACCCTCCTCTCCATGAACTCGCCCATCCATCCATTCCTCTCTCCACTCATCCATGCCCTCAAATACCATCCATCCACCCACCCACCCAACCTCTGACCTACCCATCCATCCGTCCATGTGTCCATCCAAACATCCACCCACCTATCTAGCCATCACTCACCCATCCATTCACCTGTCCACAATCCATCTACCCATCCATCTACCTACCCCTCCATCCACTTACCCATCCAAATACCACTCATCTGTCTCTCCACCCACCCATCTACCTATCCATCCATCCATCCACGCACCCCCGGCCCATCCACACAACACCATTAGGTCCACCTTGGAGGACAGGGAAACCCGAGAGTGGGATGTTGGGAGGGGCCGTGGAGGAGGAGCGCCTGGCTGGGTCTTACAGCGTTGAGATCTGAGCATGGGAGGGGAGTGCAGCCCGTGTGCCCACTGAGAGGCGCAGCACAGGCACCGCCACAGGCAGGGGACAGTGCACAGCGCCGGTCAGAGGCTGGAGGGGCTTCAACAGCAGGCTCTGCTTAGTCTGAAGGCTGCTGGTGGGAAGGGGCTGGAAATGCAGAGACCAGCCCCGTGTCCTCACCAGAGCAGGACCTGCCCGCCACACCCGTGTCACCAGGCACTCACCCTGCTCCACACTGGCCCAGGGTCCCACCTCCAGTCCCTACTGTGGGTATCCAAGGGACAACCGGGGGAGGGAGCCTGGGTGTGCAGGTAACCCCAACTTGGCCCCTGACTGGCTGAATGGGGGTTTGGGGTTTGGTGTGGCTCCTGCCAGGGCCAGGCAGGTGGGCAGAGGGAGTGCTGAGCAGGGCCATGTACCTGGGTCTGAGAGTCCCCAAGACTGGGGCCGCGTGACCTAAGTGAACCCGAAGACAGGGCCAGGACACAGCGGGGGGGGGGGGGGACCTCGGGGGGGTCTGAGCCTAGTCACAGCATCCGGGGATAAGTCCGCTGGTGCTGGAGGTGCCCCACAGGGAGCAGGGCTAGGGCCGTCCCGCTGGGCTCCCTCGGCTCCCGCCCATGGTCCTTTGTCACCCGGCTGACTCACGGCTGGCTCTGCCACCGCCCAGGAGCCAGTGCCCGAGGGCCGGCTATAAATCCTCTCCTGGAACCTCTCGCGGCTCCGGAGCATCCGCCATGGCCTCTCCCTGGGCCGTGCGGCTGCTGCTGGTGGCAGCCTGGAGCACCAGCTGTGGTGAGTGGCCAGGGACCCTGCCTCGGGGTCTGTTTGCCTGCTCCTTGGGGGAGGGCTGCTGGGGAGCTTGTGGCTGGGGGGCTCCTGGCCTCGGCCAGGTGATGAGGTTCAGCCCCCGCTCCTCGCCCAGGTGAGGCCTTCCGGTGCTACTCCTGCGAGCGGCCCATGGCTATGTCTTCCTGCAAGAACATTACCCTGTGCAAACAGGAGGACACGGCCTGCAAGACCACACTGGAGACCGTGGAGTCAGGTGAGGCCGGGCCCGCAGGTGTAGCCACCTCCCCCAGATGCCGTGCCCGCCCTGTGCCAGCCTGGAGGACGTGGGGCCAGGCAGGGCCCCCACCCTAGGGACCTGGCGCTGGGGTTTTGCATTGCGGTGCTCAGCGGGAGCCGGCGTTCACGTCTACCGATCTGTCCCTGTGTTGGGGGGGGGGGGGGGAGGGCATGGGCGGGCACCTTCCAGATCTCGGAGGCGGGGCAGGGGCGGGGCTGGGGGCTGGAAGGACGCAGGTCAGGTGCGGTGGGGCGGGCATGCTGCCCCGGGTGCCGGCTCTGACACCACCACCACCCCCCCGCCCACCACAGAGTACCCCTTCGACCAAAGCCCCATGGTGACCCGATCCTGCTCCAGCTCCTGCCTGGCCACCGACCCCGACAGCATGGGGGCTTCCCGCCCTGTCTTCTGCTGCTTCCGCGACCTGTGCAACTCGGTGGGGGTGGCCAGGCCGGGCCTGGGGGGCCTGGCCACGCTGGGGGCTGCCCTCCTCCTGCCTCTCCTCTCCTGACGGCCGGCACCGCCTGCAGCTCCCCACACCCCGCTTCCCACGCCCCGGGCCACGAGCTCTGCAGGACACCGGGCACAGGGGTTGACACCGCTGCTGGCATCCCGTCGGAGTGCCTGGGTTCGAGCCCTGCCTCCGCTCGAGTCCAGATCCCTGCTCATGTGCAACCTGGAAGGGAGCAGGTGCTGGCTCAAGTCCTTGGGTCCCCGCCACCCACCTGGGAGACCTGGGTCGTGCTCCTGGCCGCTGGCCTCGGCCTGGCCCAACCCCACCTGTTCCAGGTGTTTGGGGAGCGAACCAGCAGATGGGAAACCTCCATCTCTCTCCCTCCTGCCTTTCAAATAGATACAAATTTTAAAAGAAAATAAATGAGCCAAGGGTGGCCACACCTCTGTCCCCCAGGGCTGGCCTCAGGGCTGATCTGGCTTGCTCTGGGCACCTGATCTTTGCTCTGGTCTTTCTGCCCCATTTACCTTCGTGGGGGAAAACGCCTCCTGGGCCGCCCTTCCTGCAAACTAGCCCCACGCCTCAGTCCTGACCTCTGTCCCAGCCCAAGGTGCAAAGGCAGCTGGGAGTCTGGTTCTGCCAGCCCAGCCTGCTGGGCATCTCTGTGGCAAGGGGAGGGCGGGGCCGAGGGTCTGCCAAGGCTCAGCCCCTGTCCAGGTCGTCCGGGGTGTGCACTTGTCTGCTGCCCCCAGGACGGCTGGGGAGGCCAGGTGAGGGCGTGGTCAGTGCCAGCCGACCTGCGTCCCTCCCAGGGGGCAGCTGGCCAGGGCTGTCCCCCAGGGCTCCGTCATGGAGCCTGAGGACAGAGGCAGCAGTGTGCACACAGGTGACCCCCAGGGTCCTTAGGAGCTGGGACACCTGGCGTTCAGGCTCCCGCCTCTTCTTCCTGGTGTGGCCCCCAGCTGGGCCGGCCCGCATGCTCTGCCCCACCATGGGGAGGGTGGGCCTGGCTGTGACGCGCCTGCCAGGCCATGGGTCCCAAGGCCCCACAGGTCACCAGGCACACCCCTGGGCCCTGCTGGCAGCTCCGCTGGGGAGGGAGTGACGGACAGAAGCCAGGAGCCCGGAGAGGGCACTCAGGCTGGTGACGAGGGTCCCTTGGGAGCAGCCCCCAACCAGGGCAGGTGCAGGCCAGCCTTGGCTAGGTTACTCCCCGCTGTGCCCCAACCCCCCCCCCCGTGTACCTGGAGCCCTGAGGCCAGCGCCACGGCCTCCTCCTGGGTGAGCGTGATTCGCTCACCAGCCGAGCAACAGGGGACACGCCCTGCACTCTGGGGAACCACATGGGAGCCACAGGGAGCTGGGAAGACCCTTGCACCACGGATGGGCCTCAGGGTGCCCCCAGTCCCATGTGTCCACTCTGACGCCAGCGTCCTGAGTAAAGCCCCACATACAAGCTCCAGCCAGCAGCTCGGGACTCCCTGCTCACCCATGTCCCCTCCATCCGGCCACTGAGCTCAGACACCAGCCAGCACCCGCACCCTGCTCAGCCATGTCCCCTCCATCCGGCCACTGAGCTCAGACACCGGCCAGCACCCGCACTCCCTGCTGTCCTCGACCCCACCGCGTCCTGTGGTGGGCTCCTGAGGAGCCCCAGGGCCACCCCCCTCACCAGACCACCTCTGTGTCAGGCTGCCCCTCACCAGGTCCTTGGGGTTCCTGGGCTCCCCCAAGCAGGCAGACGCGGACCTGCCACTGACCCACTGCCCCACCCCCACCTGCCAGACACGCTGACCTCTGACCTCTGTGCTACTCTCCACCCTGCAGCTGCAGGAGCCTGGGGGTTGACACCCAGTATGGGACGCGCCGTACCAGGAGCCCCATGGAAGGAACCAGAAACCTGGGCAGAGCTGGGCGTCCGTGGGCGGGGCAGGGCGGGACATTTGTGGGCAGCGCCCCAGGCTGTAGGGCTGGGTTGAGGACAGGCCAGCCAGGGGACCGTGGGCAAGCCCAGCCCCATGTCCCATGGGACAGGGATGAGTCCAAGGGAGCCTGACAGGCTTCGGGCAGCCGCCCCTCGAGGCTCAGAGACGGAGCTCCCCCGGACACGTGCTGTGCAACCCTTTAATCTGGTGCCCTGAGGGACAGCAGCCAAGGCTCGGCCGCAAGGCAGGCACGGTAGCTCGGGGGTGGGGGTGTGAGTGAGCTCCAGGGGCCACGGGGGATCCCTGAGGGGCAGCAAGGAGGCAGCTCCAGGCTTCCAGCTGCTCTGTGGGCCCTGGGCGGGCACGGGCAGGGGTGATGGGACACGGACAGGGGCGGGCACGGGCAGGCGGGCAGCGACCTCCTCCGAGCCACGGGGAGCTGCTGTCCAGGCCTGGGCACCCAGCAGCTTGGCTTTGTCCCCGACACCTGGCTGCCCCTGCGCCAGCCTCCACCCTGGGCCCGCAGAGGCCCAGCCTCCCAGTGCATCCCGCCCAGGGACAGGGCTGCGTCGGGGTGCCCAGGACGGGGCCCAGTACAGAGGGGCATCAGGGACTGGGGAGCCGAGTGGGCCCCGGGGGCAGGGTAGGCCTTGAGGCCACTCCAGCTCCGTGCGAGCCCGGCCCAGCCCTCCCCCAGGGCAGGGGCACCGGGGTCACTGGTCCTTGGTGACGCTGCTGAGCCCACCCTCGGCGCGGAGCAGCTGGCTGCTGGCCTCGTTGTAGGTGATCCAGTGCCGCAGGTCTTCCGGCAGCTCAGGGGGCTCCACCTGCAGGGGACAGGAGGGCGAGGATGGCCTGGCTGCCCGGGGCCGCAGCAGCAGGGGTGGGCAGGGCCTCCACCCAGTGACCATGCAGGAGGAACCTGCCCACACCCATACTGGCTGCGCCCAGTGCCTCCTGGGTCCTCTGAGCTGGGACTTCACAGTCTTGAGAGGGCCACCCTCCGGCCCGCGGGCTCCCTGGCTGCGGGGCGGGGGCAGGGGCGGAGGCGACACGGGCACGGGCGCCCCTCTCCCAGGGGAGGATCCGGACAGCGGCATCCTGAGGGCACGTCTGTCTCCTACCTGCTCCAAGAGGCCCGGACTCGGCCAGCAGCCAGCTCGGGGCCTGACGGCTCTGTACCCAGCCCTCCCAGCTAGGCCGCACTGGCCGCCTCCTCCTGGGACACGCAGCCACCACGCTGTGATGGGAATGGACTCCAGGGCCGGGCCCAAGGGACAGCGCTGGGGAACAGGCGCTCAGAGCGAGAGCCCTGGCCTGCCTGCCCTGTGCCCACCGCCAGGCCAAGCTCCCCCTGCCCCAAACCACATCCACAACCCTGCCTGGGGTCACCCCTCCCCCTGCTGCAGGGCGGGCCACTTGCACCTCACCAACGCGATCCCGGGCCGCTCCACTCACAGGGACCCCACCAACCAGCCCACGGCTGACCTCCAGCACACCGAGGGTGGTGTTGTGGCCACCCCTCCGGGAGGGCTGTGAGACCCAGGCCCTGAGGGGCTTCTGCGACCTCTGACCTGAGGCCAGACTGTGCCCCCTCCCCCAGCCCCGGGGTAACCAGGGCAGGGCCCACGGGCACTGGCTTCTCCCACAGGGGCCCCAGGCACCTGCTCAGGAGCCTCCCTGGCAACCAAGGGCCCTGGCCTCCCCAGGCCCTGGCTGCCAGGCTGCAGTGCGCCCTGGGGGAGGGCCGGGAGCCCCAGGCAGCCGCGGGCCCCACCTCTCCCCAAGGGCCAGGTTCAGGAGGGGGCACGCGGCGCCCCGCCGGGAGGAGCAGACGCAGGGGCCCTGGGGCGCCCCAGGAAGGGGATCAGTGAGGGCAGGCCCTCCCCGGGGCCGGGGGCCGCTCACCCTGCGCTTGCACAGGTGCTGCACGACGCGATCCGGCGAGGTCCCCAGCACGTGCTGCCGGAAGCGCAGCAGCGCGCACACGAAGCCGTCGCGCCGGCTGACGAAGCGCGCCTCCAGGTAGAAGGCGCGGTCGTCCCAGCCCAGCAGGCGGGTGCGCACCTCGAAGGGCTCGAGCAGGCGCAGCGAGCGGCGGTAGCGCGCGCACGAGGCGGCCAGCACCGCGTGCGCCCCCGTCTCCCGCAGCGCCCCCAGCACGCCGCAGCGGGTCAGGTGCACGGCGCGCGCCACGTCGGCCTCGCGCAGGTAGCGCGCGTTGTTCATGTGCAGCAGCAGGTCCAGGTCGGAGGGCAGAACGCGGCCCGCGTAGCGCTGCTCGGCCAGCAGGTCGCGGACGCGCGGCAGCAGCAGGCGCGCGCGCAGCACGGCTAGCGGCACGCGCACCAGGTACCAGCCGTCCAGCAGCGCGAAGAAGGCGAGCGCCCCCAGCGCCCCCGCCAGCAGCCCCAGCATTGCGGCGGCGACGACGCGCGAGGACCCGGCTCCCGCTCGGCCGGCGGCCCGCACGCCTGGGAGCCGGCAGCCGACGCGCGGCGCGTCCGGAGCCAACCACCGCGCGGCCGGCGCAGGGGCAGCGCGCGGGCGCCGCGGGCCGCGGCCCCGCCCAGGGCTCCCGGACACCCCCGCCCCAGGCGCCGCGTGGGCCGGCCCGCCGCGCTCCCCCCTCGCCGCTTTCGCTTTTCCGGAGCGCAGCAGCGGCATCTCGCGGCCGCGGCGGGCGCCGGGGACCCGGGCCTGCAGGCCGGCCCGCAGCCCCGGGCTGTCACCGTGACTGGCCGCACCCCCACGGGCCACGCAGGCCACGGCCCCGGATGACGGCCAGGACGGAGCGGGAGGAGCCGGCGGCCGCTCGGCTGACCCGCTGCGCAGCCCGCGCCCGCGCCCCCGGCCTGGGTCCGCTCGGATGCCCGCAGGCCTGAGCCGGCGAAGCCGTTCGACCCAGAGGAGGGGCCCGGGGGCCCTGCGCCGGGACCGCACCCTCCGTTACCAGACGCCGAGGGCACAGACCGCGCAGGAGCCAGCCTGGCGACCCGCGCGCTCGCCGCAGGAGGGGCCTCTTCTGTGCTCCCGCCCCGTCCCGGGTCCCGGGCGCGCCCCCGGCCCCGGCCCCGGCGGTGAACACCTTGGCCAATCGCTGCTCGGGGATGCGTTTGCTCCAGGGGTCTTTGCCCGGGGCAGGACTGGGGACAGGTGCCCTTCCCCGGGGCCACCCGGGGCTCTGCGGGAGGCAGGCTGTGTGCCCCACTCCCGGGCACGTGATGACCTTCAGGCAGCGGGTCAGGTGCGCAGCCTGGGCACAGGGCGGTCCCTTCCCGGGAGTGAGTGGGTGGCGCCCCGTGGGCCCGTGTGTGGCTGGGCTCCTTCCTGCCTGTGCACTCCTTCCCGGAGCACCTGGGCCCACTGGCTTGGCTGAGGAGAGGGAGGGGGCTGGGGGGCTCTGAGCCTGGGGAGGGCTGGGGGGTGGGGTGGGGCGGGACAAGGGCCCTGGGGGCATAGTGGAGGAAAGAGGCCAACCCGCCGCACCCTCCGCCCACCAGAACAGGGCCCAGCACCACTCTGGCTGGCCCTGGGCAGGGGCCTCTGGGGGTGGCCAGCTGGGGACAGTCCAGGCAGCAGCCCTGGAAGGGCCACAGAGGCGTGGGGGCAGAATGCGCAGGGGCGGCTTGGGCGTGGGGCCGGGGAAGGTTCGGGGTGCCCGGGTCTGCAGGGGAGACCCCGGAGCCTGTGTCCACCTGGCTGGGGCTCCGCAGCCCCTCCCCCGGCGGCGAGACCCTGGACAAATTCGTTCACCGCTCTGCGGATCTGCGCGTGGAACGCTGTGAGGGTCACAGCAGTGGCGCCACCCGAGCAAAGACGGCAAGAGAAACAGCAGCTCAGCAAACCAGGCCCAGGCCCAGACGCAGGTGCCGTCGGTGCTGGGCCTTCTAGATTTAGTGGGACGTGGAATTCTAGGAAGAGTTTATTTGGGTGCAAACGCGTGTGTCCGAGGGCTTTGGAAGGGTCGTGACAAAAATGCGTGTGATGCAGAGAAAGCAGGACGTGTCTGGGCCAGAGCGGCCTTGGCTTTGAGCTTGGTTCTGCCAGCACTCCCAGGTCCCTGTCAGCAGCAGGTGTCAACGGGGGGACGGCACTGAGGCTGTGGCTTCCTGTACCTCCCAGAGAGCTGGGGCGCACAGGCCGCAGGCCAGACCCTGCCTCGGGCCGGCTGAGGGGCCCTGGGAGCCTGTCGGAGCAGGGCTGCTCGGAGACAGGCTCGTCCTGCAGGGCCCGGCCAGGCCCTGCTCTGTGCATCCCATCCTGCAGGGCCCCGCGGAAAAGCAGCCCAGGGAGAAGGGACCCTCTCCCCTGGGGCGGGCTCTGAGTCCCACCGTCACTCGGGCTTCCCTGCCTGGCTGGGTCCTCTCTGTCGAGGCTGTGAGCTCGCGTTTCTGTTCTCTTCCTCTGACTCCACGGTCCTGTGTGCCCTGTGACCCGGCCACGCCTGCCGTGCCGGAACAGCCCCTGGAGCCTAGCAGGTGCTGGACAGGCGTGGGCTGAGTGGACAGGGCAGGGCAGGGCAGCTATGGCCACACCCAGGACTCACCAGGACAGCTTTGGGAGCCGCAGTGTTGCCCCAGCACCGTCTGAGTGCCCACCATCCCAGGGCCGCTGTGAGCATGCCCAAGGCCAAGCCAGGCCGTGCGCTGAGTGTGCTGTGGCCCCGGAGCAGGTGGACGTGGGCAGGCGAGGCCAGCGCTGGAGGAGCAGCCAGCACTCAGGGTCATTCGGAGCTGGTGTTCAGGTCGGCCTCCCTCCCGAGGTCACAGGCAGGGTCAAGTTCACTGGGGCCGGGGCTGACGTTGTGGCTCAGCGGGTGAAGCCGCCACCTGCGATGCCGGCATCCTAAGGAAGCCGGTTCGAGTCCCAGCTGCTCTACTTCTGATCCAACTTCCTGCTAATGCTCCCAGGTAAGCAGCAGCTGAAGATGGCCCAGGTCCTTGGGCCCCTGCACCCGCATGGGAGACCCGGATGGGGTTCCAGGCTCCTGGCGTCTGCCTGGTGCAGCCTAGGCTGTTGTGGCCATTGGGGCGTGGAACCAGCAGATAGAAGACCTGTGAGTGTGTGTGTGTGGGGGGGGGTGTGGGTGTGGCTGCCTTTCAAGTCAATATCTTACAATCGCTGGGACCTCAGGCCAGGCTCACCCTCGGCATGACCGCTGCTCCCAGGTGCGGCTTCTAGCCTGGCAGAGTGTTGTCTATGAGTGGCGGCCCCTTCCCTCCTGAACCTTGGAGCCCCTGAAGCCGCCCCCCTCCCCCGGGCCCAGGACGCCCAAAGGGAGGACGGGTGGGGCCCAGAATATCCCGGCGAGGGAGCCCGGGGGCGCGAGGGGAGTGGAGGCTGCCAGGGGACGGTTAAGGGCCCTTCTGGATCAAAGGAAGAGCAGCGTGGCCTGACCGGCACCTGTGTCCCCCGTGTAACCTTGTCGCGACCCTGTGGCTGGCAGCACCAGGCGGGATGCCTGCCACCATCAGGGAGGCCAGGGACTCGTCGTAGGGGGACAATTCCTGCTTTGCTCGGGGCTCAGGCTTTCTGATGTGAATCCACGAGGCCTTGTGCCGGCATGAAGAACCTGCTTCCTACCCAAGCTGTGGGGCCGCGTTCTCCGCCCGCCCGTCTTAAGCGTTTCAGCACCAGGACCAGGGAGGGCTTGGCGCTCAGAGGTCTGGCACAGCAGGCGCCCACCCCTCCTCCGGGAAGCCCTCCTACCTGGGGCCAAACCTGCGCTCCTGGTGAGGCCAACGCGCCCTCCTGCCGTGGGCCAAGGCAGACCCTCCAAATCCAGCTGGGACCCCGTTGGGGGCGTGGAAGCACGGGGTCTCCTGTGTACCCACAGCTGTTTATTGAGGGCCTCCTGTGTGCTGGGCGGCCTTCCCATGACTCCCCAGTCTCCTGACCCTCCCAGTCCCCGACCCCACTCAGTCCGTCTCATCTCAGCCTTGGCTGGGCCCTCCTGCCTCAGCTCAGGAGGGGTGGGCAGGGAAGGCTTCCTGGAGGAAGAGGTACTTGAGTGAGGGGTTACAGGGCTGTGGAGACCATGGCTGCCAGGGGCAGGCGTGGGAAGAGCCCTCTGCGGGCCCACAGCCCAGTCTGCCCAGTGGGTAGGAGCTGGGCAGGACTCCTAGAAGGAGCCACAGGAGGGCCGAGGGGCAGGGGGCACAGGCAGACCCATGTTGGGAACTGGGCCTGGGTCCCTGGGCCTTCAGGGGCAGGAGGGTCCTGGGCTGGGGCAGGTGTGTGGCAGTTCAGGGCCCTGGGCCTTCCCGCAGGCTAGAGCTGGCTGGACCCCCCAAGCAGCAGGCTGCCAAGCACGGCCAGCAGCCCCAGGGCGGCGGCCGGCCGCAGGCCGTGGGCCCCGCTGGCGTTGCACAGGTCTGTGGAGCAGCAGGTGACGTTCTTCCTGCCCACGTAGTAGTTTTCCGCGTCGTCCACGCAGTGGGAGGTGCAGCCCTTGCTGATCAGCCTCAGGAGCCCCACAGCACCTGCGGGCCACACTCCAGCTGGAGTCCACGGCCACCCTGGACCCTCGGCCTCGGGCAGCAGGAGGGCAGGGGCCGGGCTGCCCTGTGGGCTGGCAGGGGCAGCGGAACGAGGCTGCATGGGCGGGAGGGCTGAGGACAGCCCGCACCAGAGCCCGGGTCGCTCTGGCCCCTGCCAGGGGCGTGGGGGGCCGCGGGGCAGCGGGGCACTCACGGATGCGCGAGGTCCAGCACTGGGTCTCTGCCTCGGTGCAGTTCTTCACCGTCTGGCAGTCCTGGTTGCTCACCTGCGCCTCGCAGGAGTAGCACTGCAGGGCGGTGCCTGCGGGAGACGGGGCGGGGCTCAGCCACAGACCCCCTGCCCGCCCACTGGCCTCCCTGGGGAGACATGAGCCCCCGGGGCCTGGCCACGGCTTCCCCGGGGAGGGCTCCTCCGCACACCTCCGGCGCCGTGCACGCCCCAGCCCACCACTTAAGGTTCTGAAGCTTTGCGGAGACGCCCTGGTGGAAGCGAGGGGAAGACCAGGAGCCCAGAGCCGGGTCTGGCTGACCCATGGGGCAGAGGCCCAGGTGGGCACGGGGACGGGGTGGACAGTGGGCGGCTGCTCTCCTGGCTTCCCCACACACTGCATCGAGGCACATCCTCCCATCCCCCAGCGCCGTCCACGCTCTGCTGGGCCCCCAGGCCTCCGATCGCCTGGGACCAGGAGTGGGCTCCGGGCAGCTTTGCTCTGTCCCTGGGGTGGGGTGGCCCCCGACTGCCAGGTTGTCACGGCAACAGAGTCTCCTCCCTCAACACTGGGGTCTGCATTGTTCACCCCTGAAACCTACTCAGGGCCCAGACTCCACCTCCACAGCCTCGGGGGGCTTCTGTGTGAATCCCCACTTTCCGGAAGGTCAGCTAGTGACTTACCCACTAGGCCCTGGGCCTGGGCGTGCGGCCCAGCTGCAGGGAGCAGAGGCCAGAGCTGGACCAGGGGAGCCCCCTGGGGACCCCGCAGCACCCTCCCCTTGTGGCCTCTCAACCTCCCTCGGGGGACTTCCTGCAGCTTTGTCGCCAGCTTTTCTCAGGCTGACCATCTGTTTCCCTGGCTGCCCCCTGGTGGTGAGGACGGTGTCGCCTGCTGTCCCCGCCCCCGCAGGACCCCTGCTGGGGCTGGAGCCCCTCCAGCCTCCCCCTCCCCCGCCTCTCTGTCCCCCGAGTCCCCGCCTGGTGGAGCCCTTACCTGGCTGCAGGGCCAGGCTGGTGGCCAGCAGGACAAGGAGGAGCACCTTCATGGTCAGCGGGGCCAGTGGGGGAGCCAACCTCAGGGCGCCTTTATATGACTGCAGCGCCAGGTGCCCTGCAGCCAGTGAGGGCCCAGGGCTGGGCAGATCCCACCCAGGGCCCGGCCAGCGCACCTCCCATTCCCTTTGTCCTTCTTCCTGCCCCTAGAGGGCAGCGCCTCCAGGGCGGGGCCTGGCTCAGGCCCCAGGACCAGGCTGGGAAGTCTTCAGGTCTCCTTGGCCCACCCCATCCCAAGGCCAAGGCCAGGCCAGGCTGGGACCACCGCCTCTCAGGCTCGGCTGCTCCCCGGGTGGGGCCCAGTCTCCAGGGGGACAGACCTTGGTCCCCGGGAGGGTCAGCAGCCTGAGCTGCCGGGGAGCAGGTGCCATCAGGAGGGACTGTGCTGGGGCCTTTGGGGGCGTTGGTGGGCGGGGCCTGCACTCAGCCCTTTGCCTCCAGACCTGTGCAGCCCCCACAGCTCCGGGCGCTGGCTGCAGGGGTGTCAGGCAGACCGTGCAGGGTGAAGCAGAGGTGGGAGCAGCCAGGCCCTGCTGGCTGTGCTCTGTTCACCCCAGGCCCGCCCCTACCCTGCTCTGGGTCCGGGGAGACTGGAGGTGGGGGGCAGGCCAGGGTCCACTCATCTCCTGTGCCAGCACCCAGGCTACCCAGGTCTGCTCTGTCAGCCTCTGGCCAGCCTCCCTCCCTCCCACCTGGGGGCCAGTGGCTTCCTGCGGCCATGGGCGCGGGGGCCAATTGCGGTCCCTGGGGTCCCTCTAAGCCTCGCCCCGCCGTTCCTGCTGGCCCCTGTGTCCCTCTGGGCATGGCATCGCTCTGGCTGCACGCTGATGGGTAAAAGCTCCGGCCACGGCCACTGCCGGCCTGCCGAGTGTGGTCAGGGGCGGGTGTAGCAGGCCCCACTGCTGAGTGGGCGCCCCTGTGCCCCATCCCTCCCCACTCCTTCCTGGTTGTCCTATCCTGCCAGGCCCTGGGGACCTGCTGGGAGTGGCAGATGTCAGCGAGGCTGCCCTCTCACCTGGAATCAAGCGAGGGGAGGGGCCGTGTGAGGCAGGCCCCCCTCCCCCGCCTCGGGCGTCTCAGCCCCAGAGCCATCCAGAATCTCCCTTGTGGGACCCCCAGCAGCCCCCGGCCGGGCTCTTGTGCTTGGGAATGGTCTGCTGTGCCTGTGGGGAGCCTGGGCACACACAGGGGCAGGGACTTGCCCAGGTCACCAGGGCGTGTGGCCCCCACCCCGGGGCTGCCCTTGCCCAGTGCCCCCGCCAGCCTGTGGTCCTGAGAGTGTCTCACACACTGGCCAGGGAGCTGGTGACTTCTGGTGTGTGTGGCCGCCTGCCCGTCTCGGCACCCCTTCGGCCGGTCCCGCCTGGAGACTCCCACTGCCCCTGGCCAGGGACTATTCTTATCGGCCTCGGCGTCAAGGCACCCAGCACCCAGCACCCGCCTGGGACACTCATTCCTCAAATATTTGCAGGTGTGTGTGTGTGTTTGCAGACCTGGTTCCCAGACGTGACCGATCTGTCCCCACCCTGACACTTGGGTTGTCCCAGCTGCACCCAGGGGGTGCAGGCCAGGGACAGCCCAGCAGCCCACGGCCCCCAGGGCAGCCCGGTGCATGCTGTCCACTGGTGGTACTGGGGGGAGCCTCCGGGCCAGGACTGCCTGATGAGCCAGGTTCCAGTGTCCAAGGTGACTGGGCCCCACCCTTGGGCACCAGTTGACCTCTAACCTGAGCCCCAACTATAGTCCGTTTCAACTCTGACCCTGGTCCCGCCCCGGAGCCCTGCCTTAGTCCCGGGGTGGCCTCTGCCTCCATAAGGGCTGCTGTGGGCACTGCACCCAGCCTGGGTCCCAAGGTCCCGCTCTCTGGGGCACGACCTTGCCGGGGCGGGGTGTGGCAAGGCTGTGACTGTTCCCCTCTGCAGCTCCCCTCCCAGGACTCCTGCTTTTCCTGTTCTCTCGGCCCTCCACTCACCCTCCCAATGCCACAGCCCAAACCAGTCGGGTTCCCTGAGCACCCGCCTGTTCACAGGCTGGCTGGGCAGCCCGCTGACCCCTGTGGGGCCACCAGCCCTCTGCATGGAATGTGGGCACTCCTGGTCTTTAGTGCACGCAGAGTTAATTCCTAAACACTTATTTGACAGGCAGAGAGGCAGAGATCTGCTACCCGCTGGTTCACTTCCCAGATCCTACAACGGCCAGGGCTGGGCCGGCCCAGAGCCAGGACCCACACACTCCATCTGGGTCTCCCATGCGGGTGGCAGGGACCCAAGCACTCGGGCCATCGCCGCTGCCTCCAGTGAAGCCGGAGAGATGGGACCAGAACGCAGGCGTCCCAGGCAGTGTCTTAGCCTTTTTTTTTTTTTTTTTTTAGATTTATTTATTTATTTGAAAAGTAGAGGCAGAGAGAGAGAGAGAGAGAGAGAGAGAGGTTTTTCATCCGCTGGTTCACTCCCCATATGGCTTCAATGGCTGGAGCTGCGCAGATCCGAAGCCAGGAACCAGGAGCTTCTTCTGGGTCTCCCACGAGGGCACAGGGGCCCAAGCACTTGGCTGTCTTCTACTGCTTTCCCAGGCCATTGGCAGGGAGCAGGATCAGAAGTGCAGCAGCCGGGACTCAAACCAGCACCTATATAGCATGGTGGTGCTGCAGGTGGTGGCTTTACCTGCTATGCCACGGCACCAGCCCCAACCTTTTTTGAAAAATAAAAATAGCTGGGGGCCAGCTCTATGGTGCAGCAGCTTAACCGGCCACCTGATGCCAGCGTCCCCTGAGTGAGTGGCAGTCCGAGTCCCAGCTGCTCCACTTCCAATGCGGTTCCCTGCTGTGCCCTGGGAAAAAGCAGCAGAAGATGGCCTAGTGCTTGGGTCCCTGTACCCACGTGGGAGACCCAGATGGAGCTATGGCCATTGTGGCCAACTGGGGAGTGAACAGGTAGACGGAAGAGCTCTCTCTCTGTCTCTCCCTCTCTCTGTAACTCTGCCTTTCAAGTAAAATAAGCAAATCACTAAAAAATAAAAACCAAAGATCGCATGTTAATTGCAAAGACCAGCTGACACCATTGAGAATCTTTCCCTTTGGGGACAGGGGAATCAGCTGCAGGCCCACAGCACAGCCCCGAGGGCTTGGACGTGGGGGCCTGGGGGCCATGAGGGCTTGGATGAGGGGGCCAGGGGGCTGGGGCCGGGCTCCTTGGGTCCTGGAAGTTTAGGCCATGTCTTATAAGCTGTGTGTGAACTGTATGTGTGCATGGGTGTGCATACGTGTGTGTCTCGTGAGGCCAGCGGGATGCTGTGTGCGTGTACGCATGTGCAGCCGGAGCCCCTCCCGGCCTGCTTCTGTCCCAGACCTCTGTTGGCTGTGTGCAATGGGCCAAGCCCCCTCCCGGGACCCCTGGGAGTCTCTGCTTTCCTCTGGAGGGTCTTCCCCCCAGTTCTCACGAGGGGGCCACCGGTGGGCCTGCCCCAACCCTCTCCCCGTCTGAGCAGCCCCAGCCCCACTGCCGGCCCCTCTGCCTCCAGTGCCTCTCAGGGCCACCCCTGCCTCCCCACAGCCCCTGCTTGTGCCCGCTCTTCCTTCCTGGAGGGAGGTCAGCGAGCCTGGGAGACCCCTGTCGGCCGCACAGCCCTGGCTAGACCATGCCCGGAGCCTGCCGGGAGCCAAGGCCCCGCCTGGTGATGAGGAACTCACCAGGAGATCCCCTCCTGGAGCCTGAGAGAGGGGACAGCAGGGGCATGGGGACGGCCATGGGCCCGGAAGAGGAAGTGCGAGGCCAGCTCTGGTGTGGCCTGCGGCCGGCCTAGTGGACCTGGGCTCCGCCTGGGGCGGGGGATGGGCCCGGACTGAAGCCCTGAGGCGGCTCTGGCTGTGAGCACACTGGAGGCAGGCTGCTGTGTGGCTCAGGCCCGGCCGCAGGAGGGGAGCCCCAGTGCCAGGCCCGGGAGACACCGGCGCTTCCTCCCCTTCCTTTCTGAGCCCCTCCACGCCAGGGTGGACCCAGTCCCAGAGCGCCCCTGCCCCTTAGTGGGGGGGACCTGGTTCCAAGCCTGGGACCCCAAGTTCCAAGCCTCCCTGACCACAAACCTGGGAGGCATGGGCCGTTCCTCGTCCAGAGGTGGCAGCCCAGGCCCACGCAGGGACACAGGCGGTGGGGGCTTCGCTGTCCAGGGAGCGAAAATAAATGAATGAATGAATGAATGAATGAATAAATAGGGATCTGGCATCATGGTCAGCGCTGGGAGTTGAACTCGCATCCCAACCAGCAGCTTGAACCGCGTGGGATGCGGGCAGAGCCACCCAGTGCCCCTGGCTGATGGCAGCATGGAGTGCTAGGGAGTCGGGGCCAAGAGCAAGTGCAGGGCACTGGGGCGGGCACGGCTGGGGCGGGGGTGCCTGCTCTGCTCTGCAGAGACGCTGGGTGGGGGACAGAGCTGGATTGGGGGAGATCCTGACCGGAGACCGGCATCTTGGGAGACTTGGGATCCAAAGCCAAGATCCTGGCGGTCTCCCGGGAAGAGGCTGGGCAGCCTGGAGCCAGCCAGGGCCCGGAGGAAGGAGGAGAGCCTGGGGTGGGGGGGTGTCCTGGGGAGACCAGGGATGAGGAGCTGAGCCCCCTGCTGCAAATCCCAGCCTGGACGGCTGAACCCCACGGACAGTCCCCGCCGCACAGGTCAGAGGTCAGAGCCAAAGCGCCGGGGTCCGCAGGGCTGGGGTCCCGCTGGCCCCCTGCCTCCCCCAGCTCCCCGAGGCTGCCCGGTGCGCGCACCCGGCTCGCCCCGCCGCCGCCCACATCAGAGCCCCCCAGATCTCCCCCGCCGGCCTCAGGGACCCCGGCCCCTGCAGTGTCTCCCCGCCTGGTGTTTACTGGGAAGGGAGCAGGCCGGGTGCAGGGGCACGACCGCGGAGTGGCCGCACGGCAGCCGCTCGGAGGCCGGGCGGCGCGGGCGAGGGTCTCGGGGCGCGGCCCCTTCCAGGCCAGGCTCTGCCCGCTTCCCGGAGGGGCCGCTTCGTCACGGTCCGCGGCCGGGTCACGCGCCGAGCGCGGGCTGAGGCGGGAGGCCGCCGGCCCTGGGCCTGGGCCGCCCCTCGAACGCGCCAGGCGCCGCCGCAGCGCCCCGCGCCCGCCCGCCCGCCGGGCCGCCACCGAGGCGCGGTCCTCCAGCCGCCCAGAGCGTCCCGGAAGGGGCTGGGGAGGCGGCGACGCGCGGAGAGCGGAGCGGCGGGCACTTCCGGCCCGTGGCGGCTGGGGTCCGGCGGGTGAGTGGGGTCCTGCCGAGGCGCGGGCGGGCGGGCGGGCAGCGGCTCTCGGGGTTTGCGGGGCGCGGGCCGGGCCGGGCCGAGCAGCGCCCAGCAGCGCCCCCTCGCGGCGGCCGCGCGCACCCGCCTGGCGCCGTTCCCGCCGCGGCCGGGTCCGCAGCCCCGGCCCCTGTCCGCCGTGGCTGGCGCACCCCGGGCCTGGGTTTGTGCACCCGAAGCCCTTCGCTGGGGCTGCCCAAGCTCGAGGTCAGCCCCACGGCGCCGGCTCGGGGAGGCTTGGTCCGCGCGCCCCGGCCCCCCAGGAGTGGGAGCGAGGCTTGACCTGCGTGGTCCTTGTCGGGTTTGCCCACGCCCCAGGCCGAGTTTATGCCCCCCAAACACGGCCCCTCCATTGGGTCGCCCCACAGCCCACGGCGCCCCGTGGTGCACCCGTGTCCAGATGTGCACCCGGGGGCCTGCTGGTGCTGCCCGCGGGGTCCTGGGACGGCCTGGAGCCCCCGGCGCGGTGTCGGCGGGAACCAGAGGGAAGCCCTGCAAGGGTGAGGGGAGAGAGCAGGCTGTGGAGCTGGGGGGCCCTGCCTGTACTGGGGGCTGGGGCTCCGTGACCCCGGGGTGCGAGGTCAGCTTCCCTGGACCATCCTGAGAGCCGAGTTCGGGACAGGAAGCCACGCCCCCGTTCCCTGCTTGGTTCCATCGAGGGTGTTGAGGGGCCATGGGGGAGGGGACGGGTGCAGCCACCCAGTTCCTAGGGCCGGGGCACTGCCCAGCTGGGTGGGGTCCCAGAAGGCAGGTCCCTGAGCGACCTGGGTGGGGCTGGGGTTTACCTGGCCACGTGCCCTGGGTTATCTTACTGAGGCGTAAACTTTAGGATCCACAGCCACTCCCCTAAGTTAGCACGGACTTACTGAGCCCGTGCTGTGGCCAGGCCCTGCACTGCGACCCCGGAGCAGTGTGTGTGTGTGTGCGTGTGCATGCGTGTGGGCGCCGGCGTTGGTGGGCGAGCCCGGGGAGCTGGGAGGGCCCTGGGGGGCCCCAGACACCAGCACGTTCAGGGTTGGGGGTGGGGGCGGGTGTGGAGAAACCTCAGCGGGAGTTCGAGGCCCGGGGTCCTGGGAGCTTCCCTGGCCCGTCGGGACCTCCCTGTTGAAGACGGGGTTTCAGGAGAGGCTCCACCTGGGGTTTGAGGGGCTTCGGCCCAGACCCCGGGAGCCTGAGGGAGTTCCCTGCACCGCTGCGCCCCTGAACCGGAGAGGATTGGAGCTGGGGGCCGGCGCGGGCAGCCCAGGGAGCAGCTGCGGCCGACAGCTGGGGACGGGCGGGCTGGGGGCGACTGGGCTCCCCGGCCAGCGCCGGCCCTGGCTCCCAGCTCCAGGAGTTTCCCCAGGAAAGGCCGGGCCCCCAGGCCTCGCCCCGTGGCGCCGTCCTGGGCCTGGCTCTGATTTCCAGGGCAGCTTCTGGGGCCTGAAGGAGGCCGTGAGCCCAGGAGCCGCCCGGCGCTCGGTAACGTCCTCCCTTCTGCTTTTGCAGCCGCTGGAGCGCGAGGTGTGAGCCGCCACTGCAGACCGCGGAGACGCCTGAGCCTGGCCAGGGAATGCCGGTGTTTCAGCTCCGCGCGGCCACCCAGGCCGGGCCGGCGCTGCACGGGACCGCCAGGGCCGGGGCCTGAGCGCCCTGCAGCCGGGGCCCGGGGCCAGGGAAGGAGGCGGCAGGCCGGCCGGCGCGGCCTCCGGGCCGGCCAGCGCCCCTCCCCATGGCCTCCAAGCAGGCTGCTGCCAAGGGCCGGGGCGGGAAGCGGAAGCGCGTGGTGCTGACGCTGCGGGAGAAGATGGACATCTGCTGGCGCCTGGAGCGCGGCGAGAGCCGCAAGGCGCTGATGCAGGAGTACAACGTGGGCATGTCCACGCTCTACGACATCAAGGCCCACAAGGCCCAGCTGCTGCGCTTCGTGGCCAACTCCGACTCCAGCCAGGCGCTGGAGCAGCGCCGCACGCTGCACACGCCCAAGCTGGAGCACCTGGACCGCGTGCTCTACCAGTGGTTCCTGGCGCGGCGGGCCGAGGGCGTGCCCGTGTCGGGCCCCATGCTCATCGAGAAGGCCAAGGACCTGTACGGGCAGATGCGGCTCAGTGAGCCCTGCGTGTTCTCCGGGGGCTGGCTCTGGCGCTTCAAGGCCAGGCACGGCATCAAGAAGCTGGACGCGTCCAGCGAGAAGCAGGCGGCCGACCGGCGCGCGGCCGAGCAGTTCTGCGGCTTCTTCAGGAGCCTGGCGGCCGAGCACGGGCTGTCGCCCGAGCAGGTGTACAGCGCCGACGAGACCGGCCTCTTCTGGCGCGGCCCGCCGAGCCCCGGCCCGGAGGCCAAGCAGGCCAGGGACCGGCTGAGCGTCCTCGTGTGCGCCAACGCCACGGGCTCGCACCGGATCAAACCCTTGGCCATCGGCAGGTGTGGCGGCGCCAGGGCCCGCCGGGGCGTCCAGCAGCTGCCACTGGCCTACAGGGCCCACGGCAGTGCCTGGGCGGACTGGTTCCATCACATCTTCGCGCCGGCCGTGAGGGAACACTTCAGGGCCTCGGGCCTGCCGGCCGACAGCAAGGCCGTCCTCCTGCTGGACAGCTGCCGGGCGCCCCCGCAGGAGCCGCAGCTGCTGTCCGACAACATCCTCACCATCTTCCTGCCGCCCGGCGCGGCCGCGCTGCTGCAGCCCATGGAGCAGGGCATCCGCAGGGACTTCCTGGAGCGCTGCCTGCGCGCGCCCACGCGCCCCGGGCCCGGTGCAGGCGACGCCATGGGCCACGTGGCCTGCGCCTGGAACGCCGTGCCGGGCCCGGTGTTCCGGCGCGCCTGGAGGAAGCTGTGGCCCGCCGTGGCCTTCGGCGAAGGCTCCTCCTCCTCCTCCTCCTCCTCCGAGGAGGCGGAGCCAGAGGGGGAGGCGGAGGCGGAGCCCGAGCGGGAGGGGGCGGGCCGGCACTTCTGCGGGGCCAAGCCGCACAACCAGACTTTGGCGCGCATCCTGGAGCTGGTGAGAGCGGGCCCGGCCTGCCCCGACGGCCCACTGCAGGGGAGGGAGGCCCAGGAGTGGGGCGGGGCCGAGAGGGAGGCGGCGGAGGCGCGCGTCCCCGCGGGCGCGGAGAGGGCGGAGCGAGGGGGCGACGAGGAGGCGGCCTGGGAGCGCGCGGCCCTGGCCTTCGCCGCGCTGCTGGGCTTCGCCGAGGGCCAGCCCTGCTTCACGGCGCAGGAGCTGGGGCAGCTGTGCGCGCTGCACTCGGCGTTCCGGAGGCAGCGGCAGCTGCGGCGGCGCCCCGGGGCGCCCAGGGCCGCGGTCAAGGCGGAGGCCGTGCAGGAGCGCCCCGGTGCCCGCTCGCCGCCGCCCGCCGCCCAGGAGGACTGAGGCCAGGGCGCCCTAGCACTCGGTCCCTGTCGCTCAGAGCGGCCGGCCAGCGTCCCCGGCAGCACGCGTCACATTACGTGGCCACGTGTGGTGCCTGAGACGGGCCTGGCGGGAGCCCCCGGGGCTCGCGCTGCGGACCAGAGTTCTGTGCCGGAGGAGAGCTCTCGGACCCGTGGTGTGGCCCTCGCACCCCCGGGCGGGCTGTCTGCGAGGGCCCGGGACACTGGCAGCCACTCCCAGGGCTGGTGCCAAGGGCTGGGCGGGGTCCTGGCTGCCGCCCTGGCACGAGGCCTCCCTGCCAGCGTGGCGACGAGACAGGTGCACTGGAGCGCGCCCTGCTGCCGGCCCTCGGCTCTCACCCCTCCCGTGGCTACGTGGGCCTGGCGTGGCCGGGCCAGCCTGGGTCACACGCGCTGCTTTCAGCACTGCGGCTCAGCGTGCACTGTTCAGCCCCCAGGACCACGGTCCCCGGCTTCCACGTGAGTCAGGATTGGGCATGTCGCAGGAGGACGTGTGACCCCTGTCCACGTCGGCCTGGGAGCTGGCTCCTGGCCCCGCCCCTGGTGACCGTGTTGGGAAGGCGGGATGCGCGAGAAGCTCCTTCCGCGAGAACTTGGATGGCGCCCTGGCCGCTGAGGCCGCGCGGTTGTCTCCGCGGCGTTGCCGTGTGTGCCAGGGGACTGGGAGCGGCGTGGGGCGGCTCCCCCGTGTCCCGCCTCCCGACGCAGGGCGCTGGCCGCACTGGGACTGCCGAGACTGCGCAGACAGTGGGGCGCAGGGGAGGGGACGCGGCCTGGCGGCGTTTGTGGGCTGCGGGGGCGGCGGCCGTGCCCCAGCCACCCTCCCAGGTCCCCTGGGATGGTTTGTCCCGCGCACTCTGCAGCCCTCACGGCCGTGTTGTGGCCAGGAATAAACAGTTTTGCCGGGACTGGCTGGGCTCCTGTCTGTCCTGGGCCTCTGCTTCTGCCTCACTGGCCGCGCTGGCCCCTGCAGTGCGGGGCAGGAACTGGCCTCCGTGTCTCCCTGGCAGGTCTAAGGAGCTGGGGTGTCCGTGGCCCCCTGTCCTGTGATCTGGTTGGACGTTGCCTCTTGGGGGTGTCTGCAGGGCTCCCTGCGGGCTGAGCCGTCCAGCCTGCACTACAGCAGCTGCAGCTGGGCAGGACAACCGGGAACAGAAGGTCCCACCTGCCGCGGGGCCGGCCAGCCCAGGGCAGGCACCGGGCGGGGCTGGGGTACCCTGTACTTCACTGTCACCTGTGTGTCATGGGAGGTGGGGGTCCTGGATCCTGGGCTTCCCACCCTTGCCCACCTGGTGGCACGTGGACGAGGGTGGCCTGGGCTGGGGAAGCAGCCCCAGGGTCCTGCAGAGCCCCGCCCTCTGCCACGCCTGTCTCCTGATGGTCACCACAGCTCTCCGCAGCTGCCCTGGCTTGTAGGGGGCACAGCGCCCCCTGTGGGCAGCCCCTGGGCCTGCACACCTGGCCTCTGCTGCGATCCATTGGGCTGGGTCCCGGTCACTGGGGGCTGGAGAGGATGGGTGCAGACCTGCAGGACACGGTGACAGCGAAGGCCGGCCCGGGGTCTCCCGTCTCCACCCCCTCTGCAGGTTGGTGGGGGGCCGGGCGTGGACGTGTTGGCCGGCAGCAGGCTGCAGTGGATCCGGGCCCCTGGGGCAGGGGCCGGGGAGCTGGGGTTGCTGCCCTCCCCACACCTGGTTCCCGAGGCCGGGTCACTCAGACACGAGGTTGGCCCAGAGGCAGGCCTAGGGCCCGGGGCCCCGGCCCCTCCCTGCTGCTGTGAGGAGTCACGTTCACGGTGCTGTCAGGATGGGCGTGGGGGCAGTGCACGGACCTGGGGAAGAGAGGGCTGGCCGGGGCGGGGATTCCGAAGCAGACCTCAGGAGCTGCCCGCATTGGTTGGAGTCTGTGAAGCAGGCTGGGCCCAGGGTGTTGTCAGCCACACAGCCAGGGGGCTAACAGCAGGCGTGGGCTGCGTATGTCCAGGGAGGCCAGGTGTGCCCAGGGCTGCAGCCCGAGGAGCCGCAGAGGTCGCGAGAGGGGGACACAGACGCCCAGGGATCCAGGCAGGAAAGTCACAGGAGCCCAGGCTTGTGGCAGCGCCGGCAGGAGCTCTCGGGCCATGCAGAGGAGCAGGGGTGTGGCCACAGCCTGGGGACAGGACGCGGGTGGTGGAGACGGCCCCCCAGCGGCCGCTGCAGCCACGGGGACATGAGCAAGTTCACGGGGAAGTGGAGTTAGAGCGTAAGCTTGTGTGGGGGCCACGTGTGGAAGTCCGGACCCAGCTTTCTCATGATGCGCGTTCCTGTGAGCTCGCAGAAGCCCTGTGCTGTGCACGGCTGTGCCGCCTGTGCCGGAGAATTCGGGGAGACGCCACTCAGAGGGCAGGGGAGAGGCAAGCGAGGGCGTGGTGGGGCATGGGGAGAATCCGTGCAGACAGTGTGAGGATGGGAGCGGGTTTGTTGAAAGAGAGTGCGTTGTCCCTGGTGAAGGCGGGCACCCTTTCTCAGGGGTGCAAATGGGGTGGAGTTTGGGAGGGGCCCGGGAAGGCTTCGTGCTGGTCCACGAGCAGCTGGACACCCGGTGGTCATTGCAGGTACTGTTCGCACGTAGTAGAGGCACAGGTGCGACAGGGTGTGGGTGGAGGCCGTGAGACCGCAGACGGCCTGCAGGTCCTCGGAGCACTGGCCAGCTGCTGCCTGGCCCACGTCACCAAGACCCCAGCGGAGCTGAGCAACCCATGGGAACTGGCAGAAGAGCAGGTGTGTGAGCTTGAAGACAGACGGGCAGAAACCACGCTCACCACGAGCAGAGGGCAGGGGGTGCGGGGAAGAGAAACCCGTGGCAGAGAGCAGGGCACTGCACACGCACACGGGGACACCACAGGAACATAGCACATGCACACGGACACAGGGATGGGGACCCCACCTGGAACACGGCACACAGACACAGGGATGGGGACCCCACCAGGAACATGGCACACGGACACAGGGATGGGGCCCCCACCAGGAACACGGCACACGGACACGCACATGGGGACCCCACCACGAACACGGCACACGCACACGGGGACTTCCTAGAGGGCAGGAAGGAGCGGGGCAGGGGACAGAAGAGCTCTGAGAAGCCGGAGCCCACGGGGACCGAGGGCCACGCCTCCACACACCCGGAAGACTCCGCGAGACCCAAGCAGGAGAGACAGCGCCCGCTGTGGCAAGGCGGTTGGAAGGGGGGGGGGGGGATCCTGCAAACGGAGGAACCCGGGGCTCAGGAGTGGGCTTCCTGGCAGAGGCGGCGGTGGGGAGGAATCCGCAGCCGAACCCTGCACCGGCAGAGCCAGCTCTCAGCACTGGAGGTGGGCTGGGCGCCGTGAGCGGGGAGGCTCCACTGGTGGCAGGACCATGCTGGGGGCTGTGGCTACAGGCCACGCAGCAGTCCAAGGGGGATGCAAGGCTGTGGGGATGGCGTCTCCTGGGGCCAGCTCCTCTGGGCACTCTCTGCAGCCAGGGGCCAGGCAGGGTCCACCGTTGTCCTGGCTCCCCCGCGTCCCTCCCCTCTGCTGTCCCCTCCCCGGGAGCTCCTGTGGTCTTCCTCTCCCTACACACCCTGCTCATCTTTGGGGCCCAGAGCCAGAGGCGCTGCGGCCGTACAGCTCAGGGGAGAGACACGGATGGCCGCGGGGGCCTCCTGGTCCAGGCCTGCCCTCCCCGGGGAGGGACAGCCACGGCATTCCCCCAGGGCTGCCCTTGGTGGCGGCCGCTTCCAGATGGGGACGCGTGAGTGGGGCTGTCCTCTCTCCTGGGGGTGCCAGACACAGCCTGGGTCTTGCAGGAGCAGTGGCTCCATGGCCGAGACCCTGGGCCTGGACACAGCCACCTGAGGGGCAGGGAGGCCCGGGAGAGGGAGAGACCAGGTCTGGGTTGTGGGGGGGCTGTGATGACCACTGTCACCTCCCCGTAGTGAGTGGGACCCGGAGCTGGGGGCCGGCCAACTTCTACCTGAGCAGGGGCCGTGCAAGGGACCTCCCGGGCCCTTGTGGGTGCTGACCCTCTGGTCTGCTCTGGCTCGGCCAGCACCTCAGGCTGGGTCCTCTTTCCGCCAGGGAGCCCAGCAGCCCGGCCAGCCGCACCTCAGTGTATTTCCAAGAGCTGCGTCCACCCCTCACTGACCTGCAGCCCACCCTGTCCATCCGTCTTTCCCGGGGCCCAGGAAGCCCCGCCCCTCACAGAGGATCCTGCCCACTGCCTGCGCCCGGGAGGAGGGAGGGCTGCGTCCACAGCTTGCCAAGGATGGAGCTGGACTAAGCATAGTCGCCCCACTGCAGCTCACTCCGTGAATGCCAGGGGCTCTGCGTGCAGCACGCTCAAAGCGTCAGTCTGTGGAGCCGCCCTCGGCCATGGCCAATCCCCGGGGCCCGACAGCCCTGGGGCTCCCCTGAGTCGCCCGAGAGGACCAGCGCGGAGTCAGGCTCTCTGCTGGCAGCCTGTGTCCCCCTCAGCCTGGGGAGCCTGGGGAG
Organism: Lepus europaeus; assembly: GCF_033115175.1. Classification (NCBI taxonomy): domain Eukaryota; kingdom Metazoa; phylum Chordata; class Mammalia; order Lagomorpha; family Leporidae; genus Lepus; species Lepus europaeus. Next base: position 58,765 of record NW_026909225.1, on the reverse strand, counting down.
CCTGGTGCGCGCCCCAGGCTGCTGGCCTCTCCCTGAAGCTGGGGCCAGTAGCGGTGCGGGGGGCCCCTCTGCTCCCCGGGCGCCAGGACTTCCTTGGCTGTGGGGTGAGGGGGCCCACAATCTGAACATCTGGGGGCACGCATGTGTCCATGAGGGCCTCTCTCTGTGGGTCCCTGTATGTGCGCCAGTGCACACGTGTGTGTGTGTATGGATGCACACATGTGTGGTGATGCCCGTGTGTTGATGCACACTCCTGAAGTGCTGCCAGAGTCCTTGTGGCCCAGGTCTCCGAGTGCCAAAGCTGTGCCCACTCCCCCGTCCCCGTTCCTGACTGCAATTGTACCAGCAAACCTCGGGATCCCGGAAAGTCCCTCCCACATCCGGGGCCGTCTGACCCCCAGGCGTGGCCCCGTTACCCTGGGGCTCCTCCGCCTGGGCTGTCCTTGGCTTAGGGGCACCGCCGTGGCTGGACGCCAGTCCCACCCAGCCCCTCCTGGCCACTGGGCACCTGCTGCCCGGGAGCGGTGGGCTGGGCTCAGCCGCTGGCTCCCGGGTGTTAGCACCTCCCATCGTGATGGGGCAGCCGCCGCAGTGCAGTCAAGGGGGCTGGGGCTTCCTTGTCGATTGGCTATGGATCGAGCTTCATGGGCCGACATGAAGTGGTGCTGTGCGCTGGGGGAGCTGGCTTCCCCACTGTGACTCGGACAAAGGCCATCGGGGCTCCTTTAAGCAGTTTCAAAAGGACAGTCCTCTCTGTCCCCCAGGCCTGGTTCGCCACCAGCAGCTGCCGCCGTGAGCCTGTGGGGCCATGTCTTCTGCTCCCTCTGGTCCACACCTGCTGCCCCCTTCTCCCCCCGCCCAGGCCTCCCCGCCCCAGCATGAGCCCTGGGCCCCGCCTGTGCTGGACGCTGCAGACCAAGCAGGTGCTAGGGACAAGGGTACGGGGTCACGTGGGTGAAGTCTCAGCGGGCAAAGCCGCGGAGATAGCGCTGCAGCAGGGGCTGGGAGCCGGGCCGGTGGGGGGAGGGCAGGGGGCGGCGTCGGGAGCAGCGGGGCCTCCCGCACCTCGGCTGGCTCCTGTCGGGGGAAACGGCAGAGCCATGGGTGCACCCCAGGGCCCTCGGTGCTCCGTGACTGTGACAGAGGGGAACCAGGAGGGAGCTCTTGGCCCTGGAGTGAGGCCGGCGGTGGGGCCTGGCCTCGAAGCCTCCACCCACTGCGCCCCCTGCTCTGGGCCCAGACCTGCTCCCCGCTGCGGTCTGAGCCCCCAGCCCTGCCTGGCGCGTCCTGTGGATTGGGCATCAGAATTTGGCTGTGTCCGGCCCCAGGCACCCAGCCCTCCGTGGCGCCCCGTTCTCTCGTCCCTGCTGCTGCCCGGCCCAGTGTCTCCTCCGGGGCTCCCCATCCTCACCCCAGATACTCACTGAACTTCAGGTTTGGTTTTTGTAAAGCGGCTTTTTACTGAGATACACATACCCCAGACAGCGCATGTCAGCCACTGCAGCTGGGCCGCGCGGGCCTCACTTACCAGGGCCAAGAGCCCCTTCCTCTGTCCCTCTTGTCACGTCCACTGAGCACCTACTGTGCCTAGGCCTGGGGACACCCCGTGAGTGAGAACTCAGGGCCCCCAGGCTGGGGAGGCTTGGACAGGCACATGGTGCCTGCATAAATGGGCTCGGGGTCTGTGGGCTCAGGGGCAGGGGCGGCTTCATGGCAGCCCTGGGGTGCAGGACCACAGCGCCCTGCAGCTGGCTGGACAGAGGTGGCATTGGTCTCACGTCTGCCTGCACGTGCGTGAGAACTCAGCTGGGAGCATCTCCCTGTGCAGGGTTCACTCATCTGATAACATAGCCACTACCACCCACCTCTCTCTGCACCCTGTACCCACTCACCCAGCTGCTCATCCATCCATCCACCCATCCATCCATCCATCCACCCACCCATCCCTCCATCCATCCATCCACCCACCCATCCACCCATCCCTCCCTCCCTCCATCCATCCATCCATCCACCCACCCACCCACCCACCCATCCACCCATCCACCCACCCGTCCATCCAACCCTCCCTCCAACCCTCCATCCATCCACCCATCCATCCATCCACCCATCCACCCACCCGTCCACCCACCCATCCACCCACCCATCCATCCAACCCTCCATCCAACCCTCCACCCATCCACCCATCCACCCACCTGTCCACCCACCCATCCACCCACCCATCCATCCAACCCTCCATCCATCCACCCATCCATCCACCCATCCATCCATCCACCCATCCCTCCCTCCCTCCACCCACCCACCCATCCACCCATCCACCCACCCGTCCATCCATCCCTCCCTCCATCCCTCCATCCATCCATCACTCATCCATCCACCCATCCACCCACCCACCCACCCATCCACCCATCCACCCACCCATCCATCCATCCACCCATCCATCCAACTCTTCATCCATACACCCATCCATCCACCCATCCCTCCCTCCCTCCCTCCATCCCTCCATCCATCCATCACTCATCCATCCACCCATCCACCCACCCATCCATCCATCCACCCATCCATCCAACTCTCCATCCATACACCCATCCATCCACCCATCCCTCCCTCCCTCCCTCCACCCATCCACCCACCCACCCATCCATCCATCCACCCACCCATCCATCCATCCTTCCCTCCATCCATCCATCCATACACCCACCCGTCCATCCATCCCTCCATCCATCCATCACTCATCCATCCACCCATCCACCCACCCATCCATCCATCCATCCACCCATCCATCCATCCACCCACCCATCCATCCAACTCTCCATCCATACACCCAACCTTCCATGCACCCATGCACCTGTCCACCCGTCCACCCATTTGTTGCAGTTGATTTCTCAACAATGTTGCCGTGGATTTGTTTCTGAGAGGAGGAGCATGGTGGGGGCAAGAGGCGCAGAGTCACCACACAGACCCTGGGAGTCAGGTGAAAGTGGGCTTGAGGCAAGCAGCCCACAGACTCGTTTATTTCAGTTAGTACAACAGCTTATATAGCCAAGACCAGCCAATCTGGTCAAGGGACGGTCTATGCCCCCAACCAATCACAGCCTGTTGCCAGGCAGTTTCCAAAGCCATCCAGTCACAGCCTGTTGCCAGGCAGGCTCCATTTGCCATGTGGATTTCAAAGCCATTCCTGAGTAACTGACGCTTGCTTGCCAGCGGCCACCTTGGCATGGCCTTCTCATTCCACCACACCCGTCCATCCGTCCAACCCTCCATCCAACCCTCCATCCATCTACCCATCCATCCATCCATCCATCCCTCCCTCCCTCCCTCCATCCACCCACCCATCCATCCATCCAACCCTTCATCCATCCACCCACCCATCCATCCACCCACCCATCCATCCACCTATCCACCCATCCACCCATCCATCCATCCATCCATCCACCCATCCACCCATCCATCCATCCAAACACTCACCCACTCACCCACCCACCCATCCATCCACCCATCCATCCAACCGTTCATTCATCCACCTCTCCACCACCCATCTATACACTTCCTACTCACTCACACACTTGCTCATCCATCCATCCGTCTGTCCATCCAATCATCCGTCCATCTGTCCATCCATCCGACCATATACCCATCCATCCATCTGTGCACCCACCCACCCACCCACTTATCCTCCTACCCAGACTCCATGCATCCTTTGATCCCCTGTCTGTCTGTCCAGCACACACCCTCACTGATCCCCCGTCTGTCTGTCTGTCCATCTGGCACACACCCTCACTGATCCCCCGTCTGTCCATCTGTCTGTCTGGCACACACCCTCACTGATCCCCCATCTATCCATCTGTCCACTTGGCACACACCCTCACTGATCCCCTGTCTGTCCATCTGTAAGTCCAGTACACACCCTCACTGATCCCCCATCTGTCCATCTGTCTGTCTGGCACACACCCTCACTGATCCCCCATCTATCCATCTGTCCACTTGGCACACACCCTCACTGATCCCCTGTCTGTCCATCTGTAAGTCCAGTACACACCCTCACTGATCCCCTGTCTGTCCATCTGTCCGTCCAGCACACACCCTCACTGATGCCCCATCTGTCTGTCTGTCCATCTGGCACTCACCCTCACTGATGCCCCGTCTGACCATCTGTCCAGCACACACCCTCATGGAGCGGCTTGCTGCCCTGGGTCAGCCTCTCTTGCTCCCAGGGACAGTTACCAGGTGAAGAACCAGGGTCCACAGGTATTCCTGGCCAGTTGTCCTGAGCTCATTGATCCCCTCGCTGGGCCTTGCAGGTGACCGGCAAGGGCCCAGGGCGGGAAGGTGCGCTGCTGGAGGCTGTGGCTGAGTGGCCAGGAAAGACACGCACGCCTCCGAGCCTTGCTTTTGTCCCCTGGGTGCCAACTGCTCCCTGGGGCTTGCTGCGTCCTGGGGGTAGAAGTCTCCCCCTTGCCATGTCCCACAGGCGGGTCTGAGGCCTGGAGGAGCCGGTCCCCCTTGTCCACCAAGCCAGGCGCCCACAGGGGAGGTGGCCAGGCCCTCAGCCCCACAAGTCTGCCCACCGCCCCTCAAAAGGCAGCAGGGAGAGCTCCCATGAGGCTGCATGCCCGGGGGTCTTGCTTGGGTGTGGTAGCAGTGAGACCGCCAGGCCTCAGCCTCGCGGGATGTCCCTTCAATGGAGCAGGTCATCCTCCGCTGGCTAGAAGGTCCTGGGGTCGGCTTTCTCCCTGGCGGCCCCTGCGCTGCCCCAGCTCCCGGTGGGCCACCTGTGCTTTCCCTGGGGGATGCGACAGCAACCCTTGGGGCCTGTCGATCATGTCGGGGACGTTACCGCCAGCTGCTCCGCTTGCCTGGGCCCTGGCCTCTCCCGTCCCCTCTGGCCTGGCCGTCTGGCCACCTGTCTGCTGAGCACAGAGCAGGGCACAGCCCCCGGTGCTCCTTGGGGGCTTTGCGCCTCTCCTCTGTGCACCTGCCCTGCACCTCTGTCCGCTGGCATCTGCAGTGTGGATCGGGCGCCTGCTGTGTGCTCAGCCCTGGCCCCTCGAGGGGTCCAGGATCTGAAGGGGACATGGCCCTCGGGTGCTGTGTGCTCAGCCAGCGCCAACAGCATTCTCAAGGGCTGGCTCTCCCCCGAGAGCTGCGGATCCGCCCCCACCCCATGCAGGCCTGGGTGGGGCAAGGGCTGCTCCAGTCTTGGGGTGAGGGATGGAACAGGCACACGAGGCTTCCCAGGAACCCCCTTGCTCCCTGCTGTCTGCAGCCAGTGTGGCTCAGGGCCCTGTCCCCTGCCGCCCTGTGCCTGGGTGGGCTCCTTGCCAGCCATGCTCAGCCAGCCAACCTGGGGCGGCTCTCAGGGGAGGGCAGGCAGAGGGAGCTGGCAGCCCATGCCACACCCCCAGTGGCCGCCAACCACAACCTCTTGGCCTAATGAGGCCCAGCCCCTGCGAGAGCTATGGGGGCGGTTCTCCCACCCTGGACTGGAGGTGAAGATGGCCCACCCCCTACCCCTCATGCCCACCTCTGGGAGAAGGGAGCCTCCTTCAGGGACTGGCAGGGGCTTGCCCTGTGGAGGGGACCTCCTGAGAGTCCCCAGGGAGTGGCCAGAGGAGGCGGGGTCAGGCCAGGGGCACAGGAGGCCCCGGGCAGGGCTCTGTACTACTGTGCTTGCCTCTAGCCTGGATCCAGTCCCAGCCCCCAGCAGGTGCACAGGCCACGGCCCCGAGGACTCCTGCTCCCGCCCCTGTGGCCAGCATCCTGTGCTGGAGGAGGAAGCTGTGCCTAGGCTCCTGCCTGCCCCTGCCCGGCCCGAGCGCCCCCTGCTCTGGGTGAGTGAGACCAGGCCCCCCCCCCCCCCCCGGCACCATTGGTCAACGGTCACGGGAGTGGGCAGGGACAAGGACAGAGCTTCGCTCCCCTCAGAGGGAGCAGCCAGGATCGGGGTGACGGGCAGGTTTGCTGCAGTGGCGCGGCCGGGCCAGGAGAGGGGCTGGGAGCACACAGCTGGCCCTGCCCTCTTCCCTGGGGAGCAGCACAAAGCCCAGGGCTGCCCACCGTCCCTGGCCTGGACTGTGATGCCCTGCCCTTGGGTCACCTCCCAGGGCCCCCAGGCCTTTGTGCCTGCTGTGGGCGGGGTCCCAGGTCAGACCCCTGCCTGCCAGACAGCGACAGAGAAACCCAGACGGTGCCCGCAGGCCGGGCTGCGGAGGGAGCCCACGTGGGGATGGGCCGGGGCTTCGAGCCAGGCTGCTCGCCGGGGTCCTGGGACCCTGCCCCTTGCCTGCCTCCGTGGTGACGCTGTGGCACAGGCCCTGGGCTCTTAGGAGCTGAGCTCAGGGCCAGGTCCCAGGGGGCACTCTCCTGCTCTCTGTCCCTCCATCTATCTGTCCACCCGGGGTCGCTCTGACTCCAAGGAGGCGCCTGGCCCCGAGGTCACCCCAGGTGAGAGACGGCCAGTCTTGTCCAGGCCCAGAGGCTCTGTGAGCTCACCTAGAAGTTCTCCGGAGCCCTGTCGTGGCCTCTCTCCTGCTCAGCCGAGGCCTCCCTGTGCAGCCAGCCGGCTGCTGACAGTCTTTCCCCAGAGGAGGGCACGGCGACCCCCGGGCCCTGCAGGGGCTCAGGGGGCAGAGCCATGGCCTCTGGAACCTGGATCCTGGTGCTGGGGCTCCTGCAGCTGTCTGCCAGCATCAGGGGCAGCATCTGGGATGCCATGGCTCACGTGCGAGGTTCCTCGAGGGGGCGGCCGGGTACCTGGGAGGTGAGTCAGCCAGTGACGGGGAGAGTAGGGACCTGCGTCACAGCACACGTGGGGGGTGGGGGCCACGGGGAAGAGGGAGAGGGTGCGGGCGGGCTGGGCTCCGGGGTGGGCGCCTCCTCCAGCTCGCTCTCTCCGTCTCTCATGGCTCCCTGCTTTGCAGCCTGGGCGCACCCTCCTGGGGTCCTGCCTCGGGCCCACCATGTGGCCCCCACAGCCCACCCACCCTGGGTGCCAGATGTGGTCAGATGTGGCTTGCTGGGGGCCAGCCCTGGGCAGCCAGGAGGCCAGGGGGCCAGCAGAGACACTGTGGGGCTAGGGTGGTCACGCGGTGGCTCCTGGGGTCTGGGTGAACCTGCATGGCCAGGTGGGGCTGTCACCTCCTGCTGCGGCTGCACCCCCCCCTTCCCCCATGCTTGGACCTTCTGCTGGGACCGCACACTGCCCTCTGCTGGACTCCTGAGGAAGTGCTGGTGGCCGTGCCTCCTCAGGTCCTGCAGCAATGATGGGACTAAGGACCGAGGGCGGAACTGGTGGTGCCTGATGACGCCATTCTGACAGCACCCACAGCCCTGGCCACAGTGCTCCAACTCCAGACACACTGAGCCCTGGCCCCGCTCCTGTGTGGAGCTGTGACCTGGGTGACACGCTGAGCCCTGGCCCCAGTCGTGTGCTGAGCCCTGGCTCCATTCGTGTGCTGAGCCCTGGCCCTGGTCGTGTGCTGAGCCCTGGCTCCATTCGTGTGCTGAGCCCTGGCCCCACTCATGTGCTGAGCCACGGACCCAGTCATGTGCTGAGCCCTGGCTCCATTCGTGTGCTGAGCCCCGGCCCCACTCATGTGTGGAACTGTGACCTGGGTGACACACTGAACCCTGGTGCCGGTCGTGTGCTGAGCCCTGGCCCTGGTCGTGTGCTGAGCCCTGGCTCCATTCGTGTGCTGAGCTCTGGCCCTACTCGTGTGTGGAACTGTGACCTGGGTGACACACTGAACCCTGGTGCCGGTCGTGTGCTGAGCCCTGGCCCTGGTCGTGTGCTGAGCCCTGGACCCACTCATGTGCTGAGCCACGGACCCAGTCATGTGCTGAGCCCTGGCTCCATTCGTGTGCTGAGCCCTGGCCCCACTCATGTGTGGAACTGTGACCTGGGTGACACACTGAACCCTGGTGCCGGTCGTGTGCTGAGCCCTGGCCCTGGTCGTGTGCTGAGCCCTGGCTCCATTCGTGTGCTGAGCTCTGGCCCTACTCGTGTGTGGAACTGTGACCTGGGTGACACACTGAACCCTGGTGCCGGTCATGTGCTGAGCCCTGGCCCCACTGGTGTGCGGGGCTGTGACTGGGTGACACACTGAACCCTGGTCGTGTGCTGAGCCCTGGCCCTGGTCATGTGCTGAGCCCTGGACCCAGTTGTGTGCTGAGCTCTGGCCCTGGTCATGTGCTGAGCTCTGGCCCTGGTCATGTGCTGAGCTCTGGCCCCAGTCATGTGCTGGACCCTGGCTCCATTCATGTGCTGAGCTCTGGTGGCCCTACTTATGTGTGGAGCTATGACCTGGGTGACACACTGAACCCTGGTCATGTTCCGTGCCCTGGCCCTGGTCGAGTGCTGAGCCCTGGCCCCACTCATGTGCTGAGCCCTGGACCCACTCGTGTGCTGAGCCCTGGACCCAGTCATGTGCTGAGCCCTGGACCCAGTCATGTGCTGAGCCCTGGCCCCACTCGTGTGCTGAGCCCTGGACCCACTCGTGTGCTGAGCCCTGGACCCAGTCATGTGCTGAGCCCTGGACCCACTCGTGTGCTGAGCCCTGGACCCAGTCATGTGCTGAGCCCTGGACCCAGTCATGTGCTGAGCCCTGGCCCCACTCGTGTGCTGAGCCCTGGACCCAGTCATGTGCTGAGCCCTGGACCCAGTCATGTGCTGAGCCCTGGACCCAGTCATGTGCTGAGCCCTGGCCCCACTCGTGTGCTGAGCCCTGGACCCAGTCATGTGCTGAGCCCTGGCCCCACTCGTGTGCTGAGCCCTGGACCCACTCGTGTGCTGAGCCCTGGACCCAGTCATGTGCTGAGCCCTGGCCCCACTCGTGTGCTGAGCCCTGGACCCAGTCATGTGCTGAGCCCTGGCTCCATTCGTGTGCTGAGCTCCGGCCCTACTCGTGTGTGGAACTGTGACCTGGGTGACACACTGAACCCTGGTGCCGGTCATGTGCTGAGCCCTGGCCCCACTCGTGTGCTGAGCCCTGGCCCCACTCGTGTGCTGAGCCCTGGACCCACTCATGTGCTGAGCCCTGGACCCAGTTGTGTGCTGAGCTCTGGCCCTGGTCATGTGCTGAGCTCTGGCCCTGGTCATGTGCTGAGCTCTGGCACTGCTCATGTGCTGAGCTCTGGCCCTGGTCATGTGCTGAGCTCTGGCCCTGGTCATGTGCTAGGTTCTGGCTCTGGTCATGTGCTGAGCTCTGGCCCCGGTCATGTGCTGAGCTCTGGCCCTGGTCATGTGCTGAGCCCTGGACCCACTCGTGTGCTGAGCTCTGGCCCCGGTCATGTGCTGAGCTCTGGCTCTGGTCATGTGCTGAGCCCTGGCACTGCTCATGTGCTGAGCCCTGGACCCACTCGTGTGCTGAGCCCTGGACCCAGTTGTGTGCTGAGCTCTGGCCCTGGTCATGTGCTGAGCTCTGGCCCTGGTCATGTGCTAGGCTCTGGCTCTGGTCATGTGCTGAGCCCTGGCCCCACTCGTGTGCTGAGCCCTGGACCCACTCGTGTGCTGAGCTCTGGCCCTGGTCGTGTGCTGAGCCCTGGCCCTGGTCGTGAGCTGAGCCCTGACCCCGCTCATGTGCTGAGCCCTGATCCTGATCACACCCTAAACCCTGATGCTGGGGACAGGTGAGCCCCGATCCTGTTCGCCGACGGAGGCCTTAGCCGTGTCCTCTGGATTCTGCAGAGCTTGGCCTGCATGTGCATTTTGCTCTTAACCTAGAAAAGCCGGGAGCTGTCCTCCTACCTCTCTGACTCAGCGCCGTCCCTGGCCACACTCCCTCTCTATCCCCTCCACAGCTCCAGACCGAGTGAGGCTCCGGTCTCTGGGTGACAGTCGGCATCCCGGGGGTGGGTGGTGACTGGAGCTGACTCACTGCAGAGCTGGGGGCAGTGCAAGTGCTGCAGCCCGGGCCCCCACATTCACGCCCCCAGTCTGTCCAGGAGGCTCTTGGGAGAGCCCCTCCCAGTCACCACAAGGGGCCAGGAGGGTGGTGGAGGTCCTGGGACAGGGGTACCCAGTCAGTGCCACTGGAGCTGGCCCTGTGGACATAGTGCTCAGGGGAATGACTGTGGCCGGGTCCTCGTCCACGCGGAGCAGGGGCCCTGCTGCCCCCCACCCCCAGCTGCAGCCCCGGCCCACCACCTGGCTGCCCAGTGTCAGCTGCGGCTGCGCTGTCCAAGGTGCTGAACGCTGGCTCCCAGCCCGGGGTGGGAAGCTTGCAGCTCTGAGAGCTGTGCCTGGGCCAAGCTGGGAGCTGCTGTGTCCTGCGCGGGCAGGTCTGGGCATTTCCCAGGCGATGGAGAGGCAGGGCCCCGTCCCCCTCCCAGAGGTGCTGTCCTGGCCTGGCCCCATGGTAGCACTGTCACCTCAGAAGCACGCCCACCCCTCCCTCCAAGAACCTCAGTTCTCGCCTCTTCTCTGGATGGCTCTCAGGGCCTGGTCCTGCCCCTGGGTGCCCTGCTGCCCTGGGAGCTGGGAAGGGTGCAGGGGAGGGGTGCTGCGCTCCCACCTTGTGGGACCTGCCGGAGCCAGAACATGGGGTGCTGGGCTGTCCTCAGCTCCTCCCGGTCCCTTCTCTGCCCCTCAGCTCCCTCCTGGGGTGCACGGGACCTTCCAGGGGTGGAGGAGGGCGTGGCTTTTCTGTGGCACCCAGGAGGCCCCTGGGAGCGGGGGCTGGACCTTGTGCCAGCTTCCCAGGGCTTCTGCTCCCCGCCCCACCCCTGCCCTGCCTACTGGTCAGCAGGAGACCCCCAGGTGCTGAGGTTCAGAGAGGGGCGAGGCACAGCCCCAGCCATCAGCAGAGGGCACAGCTGTGGCCCCAGCCCAGGCCGTGGCCTCATCCCGGGACCTGCCTCACACGGTGTTCTTGCTCTGGGGGGCCGGTCCCAGCTCCCGGGGCCCTCCTGCGTCTGAGCTGCGGAGGGCTGGGGAGGGGCTATGCTCAGCTGGCTGGGGCATCTCCTGACCCCTGACCCAGCCAGGAGGGGCTGAGGGGAACCAACCTGCGTGTGGCCATGGCGGGGATGGGGTATGGGAGGGGGCTACAGTGGGAGGTGGCGCTGGGCTTCGGGGTGATGGCAGCAGTGCGCCGCCCTCTGTGGATGCTCTCGTGGTGGTCTTCAGATGTCCGTGGGGTCCTGGGTGCTTCCCGCTTGAGAGGAGGGGGTCTCTTCCCCTCCCACTGGGTGTGAGCTGGATACCTACTTGGCAGAGGACAGAGCCCCGGGGACAGGTCGCAAAGAAACTAGACTCCGGGGCTGACTGCCTGCCCCCTTTCTCTCGCTTTCCCCTCCCTCCCTCCTTCCCTCTTCTCTCCCTCCCCCTCCCTTCCCCTTCCCTCTTTCTCTCCCCCTGTCTGTCTCTTGACCCGCACAAGGTCAGGGGCCCCCTCAGTCTGCCGTAGGAGGACACAGCCTTCAGAGGGACCCTGAGCTGTGCCTGAGCCCCAGACCCAGTGGTTCGTGTGAGTCCAGGGCTCAGGTCCTTGGCAGTGGTCACTGAGTTGCATCCAGGCGCCCCGTGGGCTCTGTACTGCCAAGGCTTACTATCCCTCTCTAGGATCACCCTCCTGGATAAGGGGCACTGGCACCAGCAAGCACACAGCCAGCCCTCTGTCCACAAGGGACCAGAAGCCAGACCCAGCAGAGGCAAACCTGGCTGTTGCTTGTTCGGCCCAGTCCTGCTCCTGCTCAGAGCCCCCTGCCGGCCGGTGAGCTACCTGAAGCAAAGGCCTCCTATCTGCCTGGCTTCCAGGGAGCCTGACCTGGGATGGAGCCTATTCCCCGCTTCAAGGGTGGAGTGGCCCCTTCTGGGGTCTGCCCCGAAGTCCTGGGAGATGGTTCTTCACAGAGGAGAAACGTAGGCAAGACGCGTGGGTGGGAAAACTATCGTACTGTTGCTGGTGCCAGGTGTGGCCATGGGGGGTGCTATGGTGACTGTGCGGAGGGCGGTGACTGTGACAGTGACAATGGTGACAACAAAGATGTAAGTGGTGGCAATGAGGATGAGGAGGATGACAAATGTGGACATGCAAGATGACCAGGGTAGCAACGGTGGTGGTGGTGGTGGTAATCAGGGTGGGAGACGTGGAGGTGATGCTAACGGTAGTGATGGTGGTGGTGGTAACATTGTAGTGATGGTGATGGTGATGTTCAAAGTGAAGGTGGCGAGGATGGGGACGCTGCTTCTGGGGATAATGGTGATGGTGATGATGGTAGTGACTGTGGTGCTGATGGTGATGGTGATGATGGTGATGGTTATGTTGGTGGAGATGGTGATGGTAGCAGTTATGGTAGTGGTTATGGTGGTAGAGGTGGTGGTGGTGATGTTGGTGAAGATGGTGGTGGTGGTGGTGGTGGTGGTAACGGTGGTGGTGATGTTGGTGATGGTAGCAGTTATGGTAGTGGTTATGGTGGTAGAGGTGGTGGTGGTGATGTTGGTGAAGATGGTGGTGGTGGTAATGGTGGTGGTGATGTTGGTGATGGTAGCAGTTGTGGTGTTGGTGATGTTGGTGATGATGGTGGTGGTTATGGTGGTAGAGATGGTGATGGTAGTGGTTATGGTGATGGTGACACTGCTGCTGGTGGTGATGGTAACAGTTATGGTGATGGTGACACTGCTGGTGGTGGTGATGGTAACGGTTATGGTGATGGTGACACTGCTGGTGGTGATGCTGGCGATGGTGATGACGGTAGTGGTTGTGGTGCTGATGGTGATGGTGGTGGTAATGATGGTGATGGTGATGGTAGAGATGGTGGTGGTGGTGATGTTGGTGAAGATGGTGGTGGAGATGGTGGTGGTGGTAACGGTGGTGGTGATGCTGGTGGTGGTGATGGTAGCAGTTGTGGTGTTGGTGGTGTTGGTGATGATGGTGGTGGTGTTGGTAACAGTGGTGGTGATGTTGGTGATGGTGATGATGGTAGTGGTTATGGTGATGGTAGTGGTGATAGGACTGAAGAGGAAGTGAGTGTCATGTCAGAACTGGTGGTGGTGGCATTTGGCATTTGGGCATTTGGGTGGAGGCAATGTTGGCGTTGGCCAGGAGGTGTCCACAGTGGTGATGCTGGTGGTGATGGCGAGTGCAGGTGCCGAGGCCCTGAGCGGACTGAGGTAACTCCTCCCACAAGTGACTGCTTCTCCATCAGTTCAGGCCCCCCTCCCTCCAGCCCTGGCCCTTTGCCTCCGGCTGCTTGTGGGCTGTCTTCCTTGAGCCTGCGCGCAGCTCAGGCCTCTGTCCAGAAAGAGACAAAGTCGGGGGCCGGGGGACCCCAGGCTGCCTCTGCCTCCGACAGGCTGTGGCTGTCTCCTGGGGCCAGGTGTGGTGGAGGCTTCAGCCCCACTTGTCTGCCCCCCCCCATCCATCCCCCCCGCCACTCGTCCTCTCCCCCCCCACCCCGTCCCCCTCACGCAGCACCATGGCTTAGTGCCCCTGCAGTCCCTTGAGGAAAACTGAGCCCAAAGGGAGGAAGTGACCAGGCTGAGCCCCAGCTGGGTCCTCTCCTCTGGCTGGGAAGTTGCACTCCTGGGTCCTGGGCCCAGTAATGGGGCAGGGGAGGCACAGGGGCCTCTGCAGGTGGCGCATGAGAGAGGAGGCTGGGCAGGAGGGGGTGGGGGGACGGGGTGTCCTGAAGTCGCCGGGGCTCACTAGCTGTCACTCTGACACATGGGCTCTGAGGCCGCCCCCCCCCCCCCCCCCCCGTGAGTAAGGCTGGGCCCGGTGTCCCCCATGAACGTGTCACTGGCTGACTAATTCCCTCCCATTGGAAACGAGGACGGCTCAGCAGCGTGGGGCTCATGGAGCTGTGCTGCCGCCCACCCTGCCACTGCCCACCGGGAGGTGGGGGTGACCCGGGGCTGAGCCAACCAGCCTGGGGGGGGGCGGCTGCAGAAATAGACTGCCGGGTGTGGCGACACCCACTGCCCTGAGCAGGCCTGGGACCACCCATCCTGTTCCCTGTGTATCCCCCAGGGGTCTGTGGCGGGCGTGAGCAGGGCTCCAACTCCGCCCTGGCCCGGCTGTGCAGACAGCGGGCTAACAGCACAAGTGTTCAGGGAAGTGTTTCCTGGAGTCAGGGGTGCCTGGCACAAGGCACCTGAACCAGCCCCCAGTGGACACAGCTCCCTAGAAGTGGCCCTCCCTGCCCCCGCACTGCCGCGGCTCTGCCTGGCCAGGCACCGTACTGAGGCTGGGGGAGGCTTGGCGGCTGTGCCGGGCCCAGGACCAGCAGAGAGCCCCCCTCCAGAGGTCAGCACCATGGCCACAGCTGAGGCGGGGGACGCTCAGCCAGCAGGGCCTGAGCCCAGCACTGCCCAGCCCAATCCATCGGGGTGGTGGCTGGGGTGAGGGTGACAGTGGGGTGGTGGCTGGGGTGGGGGTGGGGACAGTGGAGTGGTGGCTGGGCTGGGGATGGGGACAGTGGGGTTGGGGCTGGGGTGGGGGTGACAGTGGGGTGGTGAGCAGGGTGGGGACAGTGGAGTTGGGGCTGGGGTGGAGGTGACAGTGGGGTGGTGACTGGGGTGGGGACAGTGGGGTCAGGGCTGGGTTGGGGGTGGGGACCGTGGGGTCGGGGCTGGGCTGGGGGTGGTGATGGCTGTGTCGTGGTCAGAGGAGGTGACAGTGGCTGTGGCGACCTGCACATGGGATACTCAGGATTCAGCTCAGGGCCTGAGCCCCTCCTGGGAGAGCCGCAGGTCCCAGCTGAGCAGCCCGCAGCTGGCCTCGGAGCCCCCCAGCCAGGCCTGGAGCCTGTGGCCTGCGGGGGAGGACCCTTGGGCCAGGTGTCCCCCCTTGCTCGGGCTCAGCCCCTCTCAGGCAGAATGGGAGAGCCACGCCCCCGCCCCCGCCCAGGACCCTCTTCACCTGCTCCTCCTCCCGTGCGGGTCCCCACGTCTGGGCCCAGACTCAGCTCCGGGTGCCCCTGGGGTGGAGCGGAGGCAAGGCCAGGCAGCAGTGGGCGCTGCAGCAGGCGGGGCCCAGCCTGGCGTCGTGGTCTCAGGCCCTGGGACAGCAGCTCGGGGCAGCCTGGGGAGAGCCAAGGAGTGCAGGGGGGATCTGGGCACACAGAGAGAGGCAGAGACACAGAGACCTGGAGAAAGAGGGGCGAGAGTGAGGCAGGGGACTTGGGCAGCAAGTACTGGCTGGGCCTTGTCCCCAGGCCGGACCAGGAGGGAAGTGGAGGGAGAATGGAGGGCAGGGCAGGGTGGGGCTGGGGTGTGGGGAGCCCACCCTGAGGGCGCCAGGGGTCTCCCACAGGAAGGCACCTGCCCACAGGCCGGCACAGGGAGGGCCAGGGTGGGTGTACTTCCCGGCCACCCGCGAGCAGCCCCTCCCCCACGCTGCACTGCCCTCCCCTCCCCCTTTGGGCCCTGAGCCCCAGTCCTGTGTGGTTCAGGAGTGCAAAGCTGGAGGGAGGTCGTGGAAAGCTGTGTACCCCTGCTCTGTGACCAAGGCAGTCCCTGGGTAAGAGAAAACCGGGGGACCCCGTGTGCCCTGCCCTGTCCCCCATCGGGCTCAGCACCCCCAGTGGAGGGCGGCTGAGGACAGAGATGGATGCTCCGCCAACCCTGCTCAGGGCTGCACAGGCCCCAGATGGGGAAGAGGGGTCGCGGGCAGGACTAGGAGCCTCAGCCACACTGGGCGAGCCCCAGTGTCCACTGAAGAAGTGGGCGCTCAGGGGTCCTGGGCAGCCGGCATGGAGCCCTTAGCACAGACAGCACAACACGGTTTCCAGTGGCGGAGGGCCCAGCATGGGAAGCCGACCCTCGCGCTCTGTGTGCCCCCCGTCCTCCTCTGTGAGGCTGCCCCGAGCTCCAGGAGGCCCTCCGCTCCCACCCGCTTCCCCAGGACCCTGGACCCCCTGGACGCCGCCCCCGCTGAAGACACGGCCGGTCGGGGCCACTGGAGGCCCAGGCCCGGGGCAAACAGCAGGAACGGCTCAGCGCAGGCAGGACCGTGGGCACCGGGCCGAGTGGTGGCGGCGGGGGGGGGGGGGGGGCCCGGACTCCAGGAACAGGTGCGCCCAACGCGAGTGGGAGGAGCCAGGTCAGGAGCGTGGGAGGGGCCGGGCCTAGGCCTGGCAATGGTGGGCTGTGGTCGTGGCCGCGGGGTCCCGCAGCCCCCGGCCGGCCGCCCCAGCTGGCTCAACCCTGCGAGGTTGAGCGGGTAGCGGCTGCCGGGCTGAGGAGGGGGAGTGGGCTGGGGGCGTGCGGGCCGCGAGACAAGCTCCAGCGCTTCCACTGCCCCGACCCAGCGGCTCCCCCTCCTGCGGGCAGCAGGGCAGGGCAGCGGGAGCCTCTGGCCTCCGTTTCCGGCGGGGCTGGGGAGGGGTCCCCGGGCGCGCGGCCCCGCGCCGGGCTGCGCTGCGCTGCGCTGGGTGGGCGGCTGGCGCAGGCCCGCGTGCGTGGGGAAGCTCCTGCCGCGTCAGGCCCCGCTATTCTCAGCCTCTCTCCTTTTATGGGGCCGGAAGTGACGCGGCAGAGGCTGGCGCCCGGCGGGCGCGGTGGAAATGGAGCCGCAGGAGGGCAGGAGGCTGCCTGCGCGGGGGCGGGGCGCCGGCCTGGGCCCTCAGGGGCACCAGCGGACCCCAGCCTCCTTAAGGGAGGGGTCGGCCGCCCTCGCGGATCAGTGGGGCTCGGGGGAGGGGGCAGCCGCTCGCCTCCCAGCCGCCGCTGAGAACACCCCAGCTTAGCGCTGGCCACCTGCGCCCCCACCCCAGCTGCCCTCTTACCCCCACCCTTCGCAGGTCCCCCTCTGGGGCGCTGCCCCTGAGCAGCGCCCCACCCACCACCGCCTACCGTCCTCTCCCAGTCCTGGTGGCCCTGGACCACCCCAGCCTGCCCAGTCCCTGGTCCCTGCTCACCTGCCGCTGGCCGCAGCACACTTGGGGTTGTGCACCTGCACACCCCCACACAGCCCGGGAGGCTTCGGTGGGATGGGGCGCACAGAAGGCAGGGACGCTTGGCCGGCAACAGTCACACTTGCAGAGGCTCCTCCCCGGCCCCGCCAAGAGCCAGGAACAGCCTGGTTAGTGCTCAGCGAGGGATGCCTCCCAGGGCTGCTCCCTGGCCAGTGCTCTGTGGACACTGGCACCAGGCTGGAGACACCGCTGTGCCGAGGGCACGTGTCCTGGGCTCCGGCCTGTGCCCGGCGTCCCTGCCCTCACCCCTGCCTTCTGCCCTGGGTGCTCCAAGAGCTGAGCCCCCAGAGCTCAGATGAGCCCCTCCTCCCTTGTCCCAGCGTGGGCGGTGCCAGGCAGTGGACAGCCCATGCCCCCTCGCCTGGCTCGGCGCTCTGGGGCTCTAGGCAGGGGGCTCTGGGCGGGGACCCCTGCCGGCGCCCATGGGCCCAGAGAGCAGTGGCCCAGCTAATAACACAGGCGAGGGCCCCACGCAGCCAGGCCACCAGGGCCTGTCTCCTGGGCTCCTCCCTGCTCCCCGCCCTCCCAGGCCTGGCTCAGGACCCCTTGTTGATAATGACTGACCCGGGGCTGAGCGGGGTGAGTGGCTGCCTGCGAGCAGTCTGGGTGGGAGGAAGCCGAGGCCAGGGAAGGGGTGGGGCCTCAGGGGATTCACTAGGTCACGTGGGATATGAGGGTGTCCAGGAGCCAAGGGCTGGAGCCCCACCCCTGCCACACATGCGCGCACACACGTGTGTGCACACACAGGCACACGTACTGGCTCTGGCCTTTCTTGCTGAGTGACCCCTCTCGCCTCGGTCTCCTCTCCTGTGCAATGGCTACAGGTGGGGGGCCAGGAACCCTCGTCCCTGGGGCCGGGCTCTCGCACCCCCTGGTCCTCCGTCCCCTCCCGGGCTCCCATGAGCCTCCTGTCCCTGCACAGTGGTGCTGGGATCATTGGAAAAATACAGAACTTTCCTTGGAGGCTGGACCAAAGGCACTGAGGCAGGAAGGAGGAGGGAGAGGGGAGGAGGGGGAGGGGGAGGAGAGGGGGATGAGGAGAGGGAGGAGGGAAGGGGAGGAGGGGTGAGAAGGGAGGGGGAGGAGAAATGGGGTGAGGAAGGGGGAGAGAGGATGGAGAGGGGAGGAGGGAGCAGGGAGGAGGGAAGGGGAGGAGAGGCAGGAGAGGGGAGGGGGAGGAGGGAGCAGGAGGAGGGAGGAGGGAGGGGGAAGGGGAAGGGAGGGGGTCGGAGGTCAGGGGGAGAGGGGAGGAGGGAGGGGGCGGGGGAGGGGACTGTGCCACGTGGGGGCCCAGGAAGGAGCTGCCTGTTCCGGGGACGGGGAGGCAGCAGCACAGAGCCTGCCAGACGGGGGAACAGGAAGGAAGGAAGGAAGGGCCCGGGAGAAAATGTTCCTGCAGCTCCCAAGAGGCCTGGGGGGGGGGGGGGGCTGAGTCCCTCCCAGGGGCCTAGGTCCCCTGCGCCTGCGCCTTGGGCCCACCCCGCGCCCCAGGGTGTCTCCTGCCTCTCCCGGCCCTCGCGCCACCCCGGGAGCTGGGCCCAGCACTCAGGGGGTCACCTGGGACCCTTGGTCCTGCCGTGGCTGTGGCTCGCCAGGCAGGGATCAGCGGGGTCATAAGTGGCTCAGGGGCCCCGTGGGGGGGCTGGGTGGGCAGGGCTCCCCTCCCCCACTCCTTGTGAAGAGCAGGGAGAGGGGTCCACCCTGAGAGGTGAGTGCGAGTGACCAGTCGGTCCTGCTCTCTCCTCTCACTGGCCAATCTCCACGCCCCAGCACCAGCACCCACCCACAGTGCGCCCCCCAGGGACCCTCACCCCCAGCTGCTGGGCCCTCAAGGGAGGGGTGCAGGTGTGGGCAGTGTGGGGTGGCGGGGGCCAGGTCACCCACACATTACGGGAACCCCCAGCACAGTACCAGGAGGGTTTCCTGGGTGGTGGCCTTGGGGGCAGGGGGGGTGGACAGGGCGAGGAAGCTTGCCCCCCCCAGGCGTCCCGGCCATGGGGCTGACCAACAGGCTGGTGGGGGTGGGGTGCAGGGATGGGTTTGTGGGTCCCCAGGAGTTCTCTGACATCACTCAGCCCCGGGGGACGCCCAGACCCTGGCACTACCATCCCACTTCACAGATGGAAAGTCGAGGCTCGGGTGGTGGTGGCCAATGGCGTTGCGCTGGAAAGGGTGGGGAGAGGCCCCCCCCATCTCCGGGTCAGACCCTGTGCCAGGCTCGGGCACCGTGGCCGCGAGCACACAGGTGCGATGCCTTCCCCCGGACAGGCACCCTCAGGTGGACCTCAGCCTGGGTGCCCGGTACGGCTTTGAGGCCCTGGGACCGCCGTGTGCACACTGTATAAAGGGCATGAGCCGGAGGCCGTCCACGGGATGTTATCCACGGGACACTGTCGACCGGGACACTGCCCGCTGGGACACTAGTGGTCCCATCCTCTCTGGGCTGTGCAGAGCGATGGAACGAGGCCTCATGGGTGGGGGACGATCAAGTGTGGAGGACCAGGGAGTGGACAGGAAGTCGAACACTTCAGCTGGAGCAGGGGCAGGGAGCTGCGTCCCCCCCACCCCCACCCCCAGAGGCCTCAGCCACACCTGCTCCCTGCTGTCCCTGCAAGGCCGGGCCCACGGCCAGCGCCGCAGGAGCCCTGGAACATGACAAGAGTGTGTGGACAGCTGTGTGTGTGTGCACACGTGTGGGTGTGTAACACATGTGTGCGTGCCAGCCTGGGCCCTGCCCTCAGCGGCCACGTGGTGCCAAGTCCGAGGCAGCAGGGTCAGCTGGGAGAGGGCGCCGGCTGGAGGGAGAGCCCCTGCCCACACGGAGTCCGGTGCAGCCAGGCGCCCCGGGAGGGGGCCGTTCAGGAGCCTGGGGGTGTGAGGAGCAGGGAGGGCTGCTCAAGGGACAAGGTAGCCCCTGCCTCACTAAGAACCCACGCACGGGGGCTCAGAGCCAGCATTAGGGGGCCCCAGAGGCAGGTGCGGAGGGCGTGGTCACGGGGCTGTCCCAAGGCAGGAGGGGAGCTCTGTCTCCAGGGCTGGGCTGGGGTTAGAGAGCTGTGGCTGGGGGGGGCTTTAGGAGGGAAACCTCATCTCAGCATCACGTGATCCAAACCCAGGGCCTGGGAGCCAGGAGCCCTGCGGCTGAAGCAGCCAGAACTGGGGAGAACTGGGGGACCTGGGGGGGCTTCCCGTGGGTCACCTCCGCTGCTCGCCCCTCCCCCCGCAGAGCCTGGTCCCACTCAGGCAGCTGTCAGCCCAGCTTCGTTCTGGGGGGGGGGGGTGTCCTGGGGCCTCCCCTGCTCCTTGCACAGGCCAAAGCCCCCGTCTCTCCCCCTCTGACTCTCCCCCCTCCCCATCACCCCGGCCCCCTCCACCGCATCCCGGGGCGGTCGGCGTCCTCTGGGTGAGGCTGGGTGCCGGGATGGGCGCTCAGCTCTGCTGTCCCTGTTGGCAGAGGATGATGGGCAGTAGGGGCTGGGTGGGGGCTGGCCCTGTTATTAGCGTCCCCCTCCCTGCCCAGGCGGTGGGGAGCAAGCCTGGCCTCTTTTCTGGGGGTGGAGGAAGCGAGCCGAGGGCTCCAGTGCGGGGGTTGTTGCGGGCTCCTGGGGCGATAATTGGGCAGCGATTAAGTGTTCCCAGAGCAGCGGCTGCCGCCTGTCACCTGTCACCACGGGGCCTGCATTCGCGGCTCTGCAGACCTCGCCTGGGCGGGGGCGGAGAGGACAGGGAGGGCAGGGGTGCGGGGCGGGGACCTCTGCTCCCCACCCAGCCCCACCGCCTCTACCCAGGCCTGTCCCCGGGCTCTGTCTCCTGGCCACGGGGTCTGGGTTGGGCCACCCACGTCCTCCCTTTAGAAGGTGGGAGAGAGGGTGGTGAGCGGGCCGCGACGCTCTGGACTCCTCACCAAGTGCTCCCTGGGAGCCGCCTCCTCCAGCTGGCCTCCCAGATGCCCTGTGCCCACCTCATGCCGACAGCCCCCGGCTACACTCTTCAGGCATGGCTCACTGTCTGCCTCTCTAGCACCTTCTCTCCCCTCCCCCACTCCAGAAAGCCTTGAGGCCTTGGGGGGTGGGGGTGTCAGGGGTGGGGGGTAGGGTGGTGGTGGGAACCCAGAGGCCACTGCAGACCCAGGCCCTGGCCAAGCTGATCGGGGACCTCAGTGCCACACAGGCTTGTGGGCTGGGGGGTGGTGGCCTGGCCACTGCCGGCTCACACTCTGGACCCGCAGGCGTGGTCAGTGGCCAGCTGGGTCCGGCCTGCCCGCAGACGCTCCGTGGGAAGGCCCGGGAGGTTCTCGCAGCTTCTCCGCCCCGCTCCCTTCTCCGTGGTGCCGTCCGCCCACTGGCCTTTAATTAGAAATACCAGGGGAGTTTTTTCGAGAAAGACTTTCCCCTGAGGGGCGGAAGCCCAGGGAGGGAAGGAGGAGACAGACAGGCTTGGGGGGCTCCCCGGGAAAGCAGAGGGGGCGGGGCGAGGGGGAGGGATTCCGCTGGGCCTGGACACCTGCCTGTCCCGGGAGTCCCGACCAGAGGGGGCGGGGCTGGGGGCGATGAGTGAGTGGGGGGATCGGACTGGGGGGTGTGGGTGTGGGGCGGGTATGAGTGGGGGGTATGAGTGTTCATATAGGTATGAGTAGGGGGTGCGATGGGGGTAGCAGTGCTCATATAGGTACAAGTGGGGGGTGCGAGTGTTCATATAGCTATGAGTAGGGGGTGCGAGTGGGGGGTTTGAGTTCGTATAGGTACAAGTGGGGGGTGCGAGTGGGGGGCTTGAGTGTTCACATAGGTACAAGTGGGGGGTGTGAGTGGGGGATATGAGTACTCATATGGGTAAGAGTGGGGGGTGAGAGTAGGGGGTATGAGTGGGGGGTATGAGTGTTCATATAAGTATGAGGGGGGGTGTGAGTGTTCATATAGGAACAAGTGGGGGGGTGCGAGTGAGGGGTACGAGTGGGGGGTGCGAGTGAGGGGTACGAGTGGGGGGTGTGAGTGTGCACCGGGGCTGTGTGTGGCTCTGTGTGCCCGGCAGGTGGCTGTCACTGTTCCCATGTGTCCCTGTGCCTCTGCTGTGGGCAGGGGGTGGTGTGACCTGAGCCAGGTACCATCACCAAGGCAAGACCCGTGCCCATCCAGCGGGCGCCGGCCGCGGCAGTGGGGCTGCGGGGCGGCGGCAGGGCCTCCCCCGGGGGGGAGGCGCAGCTTCCGGAACCCCACTCCTTATATGGCCTCCTGCTTTGCCTGCCTGGGGCTGCACGCGCTGCAGCTCCCGCCTCCTCCTCCTCCCTCCTCCCCGCGCAGCTGCCAACCCTTCTGGATGTCTGCAGGTTCTGGCCCGACGCCCACGGGCCCGAGGGCCCGGTGACCGCCCCCCCCCACGCCAGCTTCCCCCGCCCAGCTGCCCTGGAGGCGCTAGGACGCAGGTGTGGGGCCTGGGGCAGCCCCCAGGCAGGTGTCACCTAGGCCCTTGGGCAAGGCGGGCAGTGTCGGCGCGGCACACCCTGAGCCCCTCAGCCCCGGGCGAGGGACTCTGTCCTGCCAAACCCGACTGGACAGGGGACGGTAGCGTCCAGGGCCCGCACGGGGAGCGCGGAGCCCGCCCGGAGAGCCGCGAGCCGGGGGCGGGCGAGCGCGGCAGCCCGGGGTGGGCGGGCGGGGAGGGGGATTCGTCAGCCGCGAGTGCAGGGGGCGGGTCCTCGCGCGGCGCGGGCGGGGCGCGGGCGGGGGCCGGGCTGCGCCAATGGGAGCCGGGCCCGGCGAGGGTGCCGCCCCCGGCCGTGTGCGCGCGGCATAAAAGGCGGGCGCCGCGGCTGCAGCGGGCAGAGCTGTGCGCAGCCTTCTCCCAGCCGCGGAGAGCTCCCAGCGCTCGCCGCCCAGGCCCCCCGCGCCCCGCAGAGCCGCTGCCTAGAGGAGTCCGCGGCGCGTCCGAACCGCCACCTGCGCGCAGATGGAGCTGGACCGCATGACGAGCGGCGGCCTGCACGCCTACCCCGGGCCGCGGGGCGCACCGGCCGCCAAGCCCAACGTGATCCTGCAGATCGGTAAGTGCCGCGCGGAGATGCTGGAGCACGTGCGAAGGACCCACCGGCACCTGCTCACCGAGGTGTCCAGGCAGGTGGAGCGCGAGCTCAAGGGGCTGCACCGCTCGGTGGGCAGGCTGGAGAGCAACCTGGAGGGCTACGCGCCCACCGGCGACTCGCAGCGCTGGAAGAAGTCCATCAAGGCCTGCCTGTGCCGCTGCCAGGAGACCATCGCCAACCTGGAGCGCTGGGTCAAGCGCGAGCTGCACGTGTGGCGGGAAGTCTTCTACCGGCTGGAGAGGTGGGCCGACCGCCTCGAGTCCTCGGGCGGCAAGTACCCGGTGGGCAGCGAGCCGGCCCGCCACACCGTGTCCGTGGGCGTGGGCGGCCCCGAGGGCTGCTGCCAGGAGGCCGACGGCTACGACTACACCGTCAGCCCCTACGCCATCACCCCGCCCCCCGCGGCCGGCGAGCTGCCGGGACAGGAGCCCGCCGAGGCCCAGCCGTACCAGCCATGGGGGCCCGGCGAGGACGGGCAGCCGAGCCCGGGCGTGGACACGCAGATCTTCGAAGACCCGCGGGAGTTCCTGGCCCACCTGGAGGAGTACCTGCGGCAGGTGGGCGGCTCCGAGGAGTACTGGCTGTCGCAGATCCAGAACCACATGAACGGGCCGGCCAAGAAGTGGTGGGAGTTCAAGCAGGGCTCGGTGAAGAACTGGGTGGAGTTCAAGAAGGAGTTCCTGCAGTACAGCGAGGGCACCGTGTCCCGCGAGGCCATCCAGCGCGAGCTGGACCTGCCGCAGAAGCAGGGCGAGCCGCTGGACCAGTTCTTGTGGCGCAAGCGGGACCTGTACCAGACGCTGCACGTGGACGCCGACGAGGAAGAGATCATCCAGTACGTGGTGGGCACGCTGCAGCCCAAGCTCAAGCGCTTCCTGCGACACCCGCTGCCCAAGACGCTGGAGCAGCTCATCCAGAGGGGGCTCGAGGTGCAGGGCGGCCTGGAGCAGGCGGCCCAGCCGGCCAGCCCCCAGCCGCCCGCCGAGGAGGAGGCCGAGGCCCTCACGCCCGCCCTGACCAGCGAGTCTGTAGCCAGCGACCGGACCCAGCCCGAGTAGAGGGCAGCCCGGAGCTCCCCCCAGCCTGCCCGCCATGCCCGGCCCGGGCCTTTGCCAACCAGGACTCTTGAGCTGGGGCTGACTCCAGCTGGGCGCCCCTTGGCCTGGGGCCCGACCTGCACCCACAGACACACGCCTTCCAGATAAAGGAGCCCCTCTCGCCCGCCCAGCTCCTGCCCTTCAAGTCTTCGCTGGCCCTGCGCCCGCCTGGGCCGGCAGCGTCCACCCTCCACCCTCTCCGACCATCGCAGGGCATCATTCGGCCGCTCCCTCGCTCTGCTCCAGTGCCCGGGGTACTCACAAGACGCACCCACCGTCCATCCGGCTGGCCCCGGGCCAGGGGGCCCCAAGCTCTCGGCCCCCCTCCCGCCCCCCGGAGCAGAAGCTAAGGCAGAACCGGTGCCGAGGGAACCTCCACTTCTGGGATTCCGCCGCTCCCGCAGCAGCCACCGTGGAACCAGCTGGCACCCTCCGTGCCTCCCAGGGCAGCTGGCCAGCCTCAGGCAGTGTGGCTCCCTCCCCCTGGGGGAGAGCTGAAGCCACACACAGGCAGCAGCAGCAGACCTGACCCCCTGGTGTCTCCTGGACCCTCCCAGGTGAGCCCCTGTCCCAACCCCGGAGCTGGGAGACCCTGGGTCCATTTGGGCTTGGAGGTGTCCCCAGCAAGTTAGCTGCAGGGAGGGGGTGGGGGGCAGGAGCAGAGACCCCGGGGTGGGGGGGCGGGAGTGGGCGGCAGCGCGGGGCGCGGAGCCAGCTCACCGGGACCCGTGCGTCTCGCCCCAGCAGCAGTGAATCACGGCAGCCGGGAGCGGGATCAGCGCTCGGGCGATGACTCAGCTGCAGCCGGAGGGTCCCACAGGGGCTGAGACAGCAGCCGGTGCCCTGGGAGCCAGGAGCGTAGCAACAGGTAACAGAGCCCACCCCTCCCACCTGGGCTGTCCTCCCTGGGTCTCTGGTCCCGCCCCGGGAGAGCAGCCGCGCCCGTCCTTGCCCAGACCCTGTGAGTCCCGGCTGCTGACCCAGCCCTGCCCTGACCACCTGTTTCTTCCTCCTCCAGGTCTCCCGGCATCCACAAAGTCTTTGCTGCTGAGCCTGGCGCCGTCGCCTCCCCTCCTCTCCCAAGCTACCTGTGTGGGCAGAGAAGTCCCAGGACAGCCGAGAGAGAGGGGGGCTGCAGAGAGGTGGCCACGGCAGAGAACAGCGTCCCCAGCGCCCGGCCGAGAGCCGCTGGAGGAAGGCGGCTGGCGCGAGGACCAGGGCCTGCTGCTCAGCCCGCCCCGCCGGCCGCACGCTGCCTGCCCCAGAGCCCCTGCAGCTGGAGCCGCCCTGGGCCGTGCGCCCCTCCGCACGGAGCCCCCTGGCTCGCTGCAGGGCCTTCCACAAGCCCTAGGCTGCCCTCACCAGAAGCCCCGAGCCCAGCCCCGGAGACACCCAGGTCTCTGCTCCTGGGGCTGGGGTGGTCACCCTGCCCTGCGCTGCTGCCGTCCAGGCCCAGACTCCACTCCGGGGCCCCGCACCCGCGCCTGGTGCTGGCAGCCACTTGAATCTGCAGGCCAAGCAGGCGCCAAGGGCCAGCTCTGCGGACCGTCTGACCGGCCCTGCACCCTGCACCCCTGCCAGCCGCCCTGGGTTTTATTTTTGCACAGAAGCCATAACCCATGCTTAGGCAGGCACAGGCGGCAGGGAGCCCTCCGGGGCCTCAGAGGGTGTGGCCCACTCCCCCACATGCCCACACACACACACATGCACACACATACACACACACACGGATCAGGCCACCAATGCCCAGCCAGGAGTGCGCCCCAGCTACCTTGCCCCCAAGACAGACTTTTTTTTGTAAGATTTTGTTAATAAAACGCTGAAACTTCTTGGAGAGTTTGTGTGGCTCTTTCTCTGTGGGTTGGGTTGGGTTGGGCTGCGGTGGGGGCCCTGCAGGCTCAGGGAGGGGTCGCTGGGGGCTGTGGGAGCCTCCGCCAGGGGCCTGGGTCCCAGCCTAGCTCAGCCCCGCTCCTGGCCACCGGGCAGCAGGCAGTGCGCAGTGGACAGGCTGCCAAGCGTAAGGAGCCTGTGTTCACGCCAGGCCAGGGCCTCTGTCTCTGAGTCGCCCCCCGCCAGGGCTGTGGAGTTCTGGGGCCCCCGGCTGTCCTGGCTGCAGGGCTGTGAAATCCGTCTCAGCCTCAGGAGTGGCCACCCGCCCCAGGCTGTCCACGTGTGGGCTCAGCCAGGGCCCCGCACCAGCCCATGCCCACGGGGAAGCCAGGAGTCAGGTGTTGCGAGCCTGAGTTCGAGCCGCTGTCTGGCTGCCTGAGCCAGCTGGAAATCCTCCCGGGAGCCGGGGCTCCTGCACGGACTGGAGCCGGCTGCAGGGCTGAGAGTTCTCTTCTGCAGGGGAGGAAATGAGCCGTGCCCTGACAGGTGCACCCAGAGTTTGCCGTGAGCGTCAGCCACACCCACACGTCCCCGCAGAGCAGCGCCTGGGCAGGGGCCGGCGTCGGCCATCTGCAGGAGCCGCTGCGTCGCCCACCGAGGCTGGGTCCCGGGGCCTGCCGCTCAGAAGGCATTGCTCTGGTCCAGGGCCCAGCCCGGGTGGAGCCGCACCTGCTGGGAGCCTGGCACAGGAAGGCGCTGCCCCCTCTTGCCAGGGCGGGCAGGCACCTGCTGTCAGGAAATGTCGTCACGGTGCGCACAGCGAGCACAGCGCGAGCTCCGGCTGGAGGGGCCGCCTCCGCCCCGCTCCTCCCTTTGCCTCTTTTACAAGACGCTGGCTTCCCACGGGGCCTCCCCTTTGAATGAGCAGTGACTGGGGGGCTGGCAGGAGGCGGCTCAGCGGCTCGTGCTGGAGAAAAGGCGGGAGAGGTGAGCAGAGCGGGGCGGGGGCAGCCCCCAGCCGCAGTGCCCCGGGACGGCATGCCCCCACGTGGCTCCCTCGCCAGTCCTCACCATCCGGCCAGGCACCATGCACCAGCTGTTCTCCTGTGCTCACTGCAAGGAGGGAAACTGAGGCACAGAAAGGGATCATGCTTACCCAGCCTGGGGGACAGAACTGGAAGCCCAAAGGGCTCATCTTGCAGACCCACAGGTGCAAAGCCCGGGGCCTCTTTGCAAAGTCAAATCTGCTGCTCGGGGCCTGCATGAGAGCTAGCTTGCAGGTGTCGGGCTGGGCGGCGCCCCAGGTGCTGCCACCACTGCCCCCCAGGACTTGGCCGAGGCCGCCTCCACACCCCTTCATCCCTGGAGAGCTGGCACGACCCCCTGTGAGTAGGGGGCTTGGGCGGTGGATCAGGCACAGACAAAGACGGGCGAGTGATGGCCAGACCACAGCCCAGACCTTGGCCACCCACTGGCCCCCGCTTCCTCCAGGAAGGAGGCTGGGAGCTCCCTCCTGCACCCCCAGGCATCGCTTCTCTTGTGTGGAGGGGAAACGGGGCCTTGAAGGGACAGGACGTCCCGCGCATGCCTGCCCAGCCTCAGGCTGACCTGGCCGTCGGGCGGGTGCTGGTGGCTCTCCCTCCTCGGTCCCCAGCGCAGCTCTGGGCAGCTCGGCTCCACCCACCAGGGCCAGCAGCCCTCCCTACCACTTCACCTTCCCTCCGCGCCCAGCCTGGTCGGCCCTGACTTCTCCCTGTGCACCAGCCTCCTGGGGCCCCGGGGATGGCAGCGCTGTGGCCGGGGACAGCTGCCCTCCTGCCCACCCGTGCGCCGCCCGTGTGTCTTCCCTCTCTGTCCCATCCTCCCTGATGCCCAGCCTCCCTACAACACAAACGGTCTTAAGTGACATTGCCACTGGAATCTGTCCCCTGCCTCTGACGGGGCCCCCCAGCCCAGGCCAGCTCCCTCTGCAGGGCTGGGCCCTAGCCAGTCCTGCTGGCGCCCCTCCCTCGCTGGGGACCCCTCCCTCCTGCCCTCACAGGCCCTGGCTCCGCCAGCCAGAGCTCAGAGACTCCTGCCGCCCCATGCCCCCACGCCCTGCTCCGGGCACACAGCTGCCCAGCTCTGCCTCGGCCCCGAGTCCCTGCCCAGGTCCATGGCCCGGCCCTGAGCTCAGCTCCAACGTGGGGGGAGGAGCCTTGTGCACAGCAGGTGCCTCGGCTGCCCCTGCCCAGCTCGCCCAGCCTGGCCTGAGACCACCTGCGGAAGCCGTCTCCATGGGGACAGGAAGTCCCACACCTGCTCCTCTGCGAGTCCCACTGGGCAGCAGGGGGCTGCCAGGCACCTGGTGCACCCCTTATGCAGGGAACACCCGCTGTCTGCCAGGCTCCTACTCATCCGTGAAAACCCTCTGTGGAGATCCCCTTCTCCCACCTTGGGCCACCTCTGTGGCTTGGGCACCCCAGCCCTCCCCCAGGACAGGGGCCTCCTCGTGAACCCGGGGTCCCCAACTCCTGGCCAGGCCACGGGGCGAGGGGGCTGGCCCGGGGCTGCGGTCCTCTGTGGCTTGGGCACCCCAGCCCTCCCCCAGGACAGGGGCCTCCTCGTGAACCCCGGGTCCCCAACTCCTGGCCAGGCCACGGGGCGAGGGGGCTGGCCGGGGGCTGCGGTCCTCTGGGGCTCTGGCTCGCGGGCCTCGCTGCGGCTCGTCTGGCGTCTTCCCGGCCGGGCTGACAAGGAGGCTATTTTTAGCCGCTGTCTCCGTAATTATCTGTCTCTGTTTTGCCCTGCTACCTCGTGCCGCCCGGCTGGGGAACGCCAGCCTGGGTCTCCGTGCTCGGGGCGGGGGCTGGGGGCCCCTCCACTCACACACCCACCCCGCCAGGAGACACCCACGCCGCTCAACAGAGGCCAGGAGGGCGCCCTGGGCGGGGGCCCGCAGGTGGAGGGGAGGCTTGGTCCACTCAGACCCCCACAGCTCCCGCAGCCCCGTGCTCGGCTCCCCGTCCATCCCGTCTGCAGCGCCTGGGGCCTGGGCTGGGCCCCGGGGGGGGGCGGGGGCGGGGGGGGGGTCAGGCCGGCTTCTCAGCCAGAGGTCTCCCTGTCGAGGTGGCTGGCAGAACCCGGCCCCCAGCCCCGGCGCCGCCCCTCGCTCGCTCCTCTGGTCCCTGCTGACTTCTCGGCTCCTCTTGTCCCGGCCTACAAGGCCCATCCCCAGGCGGCCTCTCTTCTCCGTCACTCCCCGCCCCCCCCCGGGAGGGCCAGCCTGGACCATTCTGCCCTCAGTCCGTGGGGCCCCTTGCGGGACCCTAACATGCTTCCCAGCAGCTTTTCTCAGTCACACCTCAGGCCAACCCCCTCTCCCCAGCAGCCCCAATTTCCAGTGCCTGCAGGCAGAGTGTGTGCTGCCTCCTCCAGGCAGCCCCCCGGGGATGCTTGCTACCCTGCTGGTGAGTCCTAGCCAATTGGTCAGGTCGGGACAAAGCGTCCACCTCACAGCTGGGTGCCCAGCCCCCGACCTGTAGCCCTGCACCCCTCAGTGCCACCCGGCAAGGCCTCCTCACCCATGGGCCCCCAAAAGTCTACTTCCCAAGGTGGGGTTCCTCGTGAGCCCACCCTGTGATGAGGTGCCGCTCTGGGTTGTCCCAGAGAAGTCTGAGAAAGCGGAAGATGCGAGGCCGCGGCCCGGGAGGACCCTGCACCCGCTGTGCAGCACCCCCGAAGCTACAGGAGCCCGCCCCAGAGCCACCTTCGGCCCAGAGCCCCGGGCCGCGTCCTGTCCCCCGGAGGGGCCTCAGCTTCCTCACCAGTAAAATGGGGAAATGATAGCATCTCCCGGGGCGGCATGGCCCGGCGCTGGCCAGGGCACCCGTGGCGGGGAGCGGCGAGGCTGCCTCCAGAGCTCTCTCTCTCCCCAGCGGCTCCGATTTGGGGCTGTGGATCCGTCCGTGCCTGGTTCCTCTCTGTGTTTCCATCCTTACTCTTCCACCATCCGGGCGTTGCTATGGGAACCATGGTACCCACGGCACCCTTGATAGATGGGTTTCAGGCCCCTGCAGGGGCGTATGTGCGTGTGAGTACGTGCGCTGGGTGGGGGCTCCAGGAGGGCCTCTGGGGCTTTGTGACTGGGGACCGCGGGGCCCAGCAGAGGCAAGAGTTTAGCAGCCCACCTGCGTGCGGTGCCCCTGGCAGCCCCTCCCTGCCGCACTCACGGCCACCCCCACCCCGGTCCCGGCCCCACACCGTGGGCCCCAGCTCCCGGGGGTGCGCCATTGGTCCGCTCTGACCTTGGCGAGGGGCAGCGGGTCACACCCGGGTGGACCCCGGCCTCCTGTCCGTGTTCCCACAAGCGCCTCGGTTTCCCCAGCAGAGAAGCGGGGGCGTGGCCAGGCCGGTTCTCATCGTCCTTCCTCCCCCTGGGCTGTGGGTGCCACTGCAGGCAGGCGGGGGCGGGGGCGGGGGCGGGGGACGGGACTGTGGGGACGCCGGCAGGAGCTGGCTCTGTGCCGCAGCCGCAGCCGGCAGCGCAGTGCCCGTCCGCCCACCCGGGAGCTCCGTGCCTGGAGTCCCGATGCGTGCGTGCGTGGGCGGGAAGGAGAGCCCCAGGGGCTGGCCCTGCCTGCTGCTG
Source organism: Lepus europaeus (assembly GCF_033115175.1). Lineage (NCBI taxonomy): Eukaryota > Metazoa > Chordata > Mammalia > Lagomorpha > Leporidae > Lepus > Lepus europaeus. Next base: position 28,218 of record NW_026909225.1, on the reverse strand, counting down.
CCCCCTCCCGCCGCTGGTCTCCCGCACCTGCCCTGCCCCCTCCTAGCAAAGAGTGGGAGGGCACTGAGAGGTAGACAGGGTGGTGTGCAGAGCGGGGTTCTCAAAGTCGGGGGAAATCTCACTGCATAGCAGGGCTGGTCCCCGCCACACTGGGCTCCAGGGCAGGACAGGGCTCAGAGCCAAACTGTGGGGCCCCAGGTTTCCGCCCAGCACGGGGCCTGCCTGTGTCTGTCCAGGGGCCGGTTCCTCCCGCGTGGGCACACGTGTGAGCTCGCTCACCCCTTCCTCTTCCTTTTCCCAGCAATGCGGGGGCCTCCTGCACTGGCACCGCCTGGGCCTGGTCCAGGTGCCCCTGCCCGCGACTGCCACAGCGGACACGCCCCGGCCTGGTCCAGGGTGGCCTCAGCAGGCCGTCCGGCAGAGCCGCTGCCCGGTGGCCTCCCTGAGCCCCTCACGCCCCGGGGAAGCTGCGGCCGCTGCCAGACAGAGGCAGCCTGCTGTGGGGGCTCCGTGAGGACCCCAAGAGCCGTCCCTCCAGGGCCGCTGCTGGGGGAGCTGGCCAGCAGCCAGATCGCACGCCTGCCCTCCTTTGGAAGGGGTGAGGTGGGGGGGCGTTAGTGGGCAGAGAGGGTGGGGGTCCCGGGAGCCAATGTCAGCCTGTCCAGAAAAGCCAGCTCCTGCGCCCAGGGGGACAGTACCCAGCGGGTCGGTCTGCGGTGGCCGAGCAGACGCCAGGACGGGGACACAGCGGCACCTTCCCCTCCCGGCTGGCCGGACAGGAGCTCTGCCCGGTCTTCTACAGGAGACTCTGGTCAGGGGTCACTTTCTCCTGGTTCGTGGGCCGGGCTTTGTTCCCAGGGCCCACACCACAGCTGCAAGGCAGCCCGGCCGCCTCCCCCGCCCCCACCGCAGCCTGGACACGCCTCCGGCAGAGCTGAGGCTAAGGACACCGATTGCCCGGCGGCACCCGAGGCCCAGCCAGCCGCCAGCCTTTAGGGACAGGGCTGGAACCCGCTTGTCCTCCGGCTCCCACACGGCGTCCCCTGGAGCCGGCCAGGTTCACGGCTTTCCGATCCAAGCCCCTTCTTGCTCCAGGCTTGGGCCACCCAACCAGGAGGGGGCTTGGCGTGGCTGCCAGGGGCCCCCTGCCCTCCCAGGGGTCTGCCATGGAAATCGGCTACAAGAACACCACAGTCCTGCAAAGATAAAGCAGACAGACGCCTGTCAGGGGTTCACCGAACCCGTTCACCAGCGAGGTAGCCGGCAGGGCGTTGAGACCAGGCTGGTTAACTTCAAGTCCACAGCAAGCAGCGCCCTCCAGGCCGGCCCGCGTGGCTTCGTGGCTTCGCTGGAGAGCCGTCCCCAGTGTTTAACGACTCAGGGGCAGCGGGAACAGCTCCCTTGTCCTGAAGCTAAAACCAGGGGGGGGTGCCGCCCCTCCCCCCGCCCCGCACTGAAAGCCACAGCTCTGCCTCTCTCCACCTGCACCCCCAGGCCCAACACGGCCACCGGCTGGGCTCCTTGTAACAAGACTTGCGAGGCTGACGCGCCCACCCCATCCTGCCTGACGCCACGACATTTCCAAGGTCTCCCCAAGAGGACAAGGAGTGGGTGGTCCTCCAGCCCCGCTCCAGACTCCGCCCCCTGCATCCGACTCCACCCACCTCAGGACCTTGAATTCCTTCTTGCATCAGAGCCAAGCACGTGGCCCCAGGCACCCCACGGCCGGCGAAGGCCGGTCTCCCACGCGAGCTGAGGGGCAGGACCCCCAACACGGCGCTGGCGAACAGGAGCCACAGCACGGAGGGTAGCGGGCGGGCCTTGCCGAGCCTGGGGTCCAGTCCCACCTGCCCCGCACCTGCCCCTGCACCTGCTGATGTGCCTGGGAGCACTTGTGACTCGGGCAGGTGGGAGGTGACAGAGAGGACCTGAGGCTTGACAGCCCCGGCCGACTCATGTGGCAACTCGGCCCGATGCTTGGCAGCTGCCGATCCAGGTGGCATGGCCCTGCCAGCCGGCCTGCACGACGGCCTGGTCTGTACCGCGCAAGCCCGCCTCCTGATCCCTGTGTCAGCCCACGGTTGCCTTTAGGTCATTAGGATGACGCCACCATGGCCGGCATTCCCTCTCCCAGCATGCACCTGATACCTAGACGCCTCCCATAAAGGGGCAGGGGTTGGGCAGTACTCAAGCCCCGCCCCAAACTCCACCCTGTTCCAATGCTTCTAAGCCCCCCACACCACTCCCATGCTTCCCCACGTGGGGGCTTTTGTCCTCTCCCTCTCCCAGCCCCCCCCCACCTGCCTGTGCCTGGTTCTCCAGATTTTTTTTCTTTCCATAAACCCTGCTCTCCTGTGCACCTGCACTTCTGTCATGGGTGGAGGGATGCGCTCAGCAGGGGGCCCCACTGCCCCCAACTTGGCCTCTGCCACCCACATGGGAGACCCCAAGGGAGCTCCCAGCTCCCCCAGCCATTTGGGGGACTGCAGGAGTGAATGGAGGAGGGTCTCTCTCCTTCTCTCCCTCTCTGTCGCTTTTCCATAAACCACAGCTTTAAAACCAACTGCGCAGTGGGCCCCGCTGGGCGGCTCAGGTCACACAGAGCCCCCCGCCCCCACGTCCAGGGCCTGCCCAAATGCAGCAGTTAGCCATGATGAAAACTCTGAGGAAAACAGGAGTGGGCGGCAGTGGCTGCCAGGCCTCTCAGCCCGCAGGTCCGGCCCTGGGACAGGCACCGGCTTTCCAGGGAGAGCCCGCCCACAGCAACGGAATGGCAGCCAGAAACACGGCCGCGGGGAGACAGACAAGCCTCGCTCCGCCGCGCTCACCGGGACGGACGCGCCTGCTCGGTGCCGGGTAGCCCCAGGCCCTGGAAACTCAAGACAGAGCAGGCCCACGGCCGGGGGGCCTGGCTGCTGTGTCCCCCACTGCTGCCCTGCCCCCCCACCCCCGCCGTGCCTCTTCTCTGACCTGTGACATTCGGCGCAGCAACCTGCGGGCACCGCCCCCTCGCTGCTCAGAGCCCAAGCTGACCACCCCGTGGCCTGGCCCATGGTCACCACGCCTCCCCACCAGCCTCCCAGCCTTCTTGCGCTCCTGCACTGCCCTAGGTGCTGCCCCGCCCAGACACCAGCCCCTCCCTTCTGCCTATGATCCCCCACCCCGGGACTCCCTGGCCCTGTGGCCAGGACACAGTCCAGCTCGCTCCCTCCCTCACCCCAGCACCCCTCATGGGGCTTGGCAGTGCGGCGAGGGCTCGTCCTGACCCTTCTCCTGGGACCTGTCCAAACGACAAGTCAGTTCACTGTCACAGCCACGTGCAGCGCACAGAGTGGCTCAGCAATCTGCCGGAGGCCACACAGTGGCAGTGAGTGGAGGGTGAGGTTTGAAGCCAACTGCACGGGGCGGGGCAAGAGCTGCCCCACCCACACCCAGGTCCCCAGGCCCCCGCCCCAGGAAGAAGAGCCACTGCCCTGGTGGCTGCCCCCTCCTGCCCAGCTCCTGCCCTGCCCACTCAGCTCAGAGACTTCTGGGACATCGGGGAGCAGGACTGGGCGTCGGGGGTGCTGAGGACAGCTGTGCCCTGTGGGCCGGGCTGCAAGGAGCCGCCCAGCTTGCTCTGCATTGCCGTGACTGTGGACTGTGGCACCGGCGGCTACCCATGGCCGGCGAGTCAGCAGGGGGAGGTGGGGTGGCTGTGCTCACCACTCAGCAAACTCCTGTTTGTGCTTCAACCCCCAGCTCCGACCCCCGGGCTGCACAAGGCCTGCCCTGGGATTGTCCCAGCAGAGGTGCTGGGTTCCCCTGGTACTTGCCTGTCGAATGGCCGTCCCCCGCCAGGCTGGGCGCGCTGGGGGACAGGAGGTTCAGGGGACTCCCTGATGCTGCACGGGCCAACCAGTCAGCCGGTGGCAGCCTGGCGGGAGCGGCAGGGGCCCCAGTCCCTTCCCAGACACAGGTGCAGCCGGGGGATCCCTGGCTGCGCTGCCCCTGCCATCCTGCTCCCGGGAGGCCCTGGCCTCGGGCACACCTGCCCCGGGGGCCAGCGGCCCCATCCCTAGCAGCCACCGCCCCGATGCGGTTTCCTGTTCCCAGCAGCGAGGCGTGCACACCAGGGAATTAAAGTCAGAGCTCTGGGGGGCCCACAGCAGAGCCAGTGTGGGAGGTGGCCCCAGGAGATGCCCACGCCCCAGACCCAGCCCTTCCCCGACACCACCACCCCCCCCCCCAGCAGGCCATCCCTGTGCCCTCCCCTGCCAGGACGCAGTCCACCCCCGCAGGACGCCACCCTGGGCTCCTCCGCAGAGCCTGCTCTGGCTGTATGCAGCAGCCCAGCCGGGGCCGCTGGGTGCTGTGAGCACAGCCCCGGCCCCCGAGCTCCCATGGAGCCCGGCTGCTCTGCCGGAAGCTGGGGTTCTGCTTCCCCCAGGATGGAAATAACAAAACCTCCCGCCCCCTTCCCTGCCCTGGCTCCCTGGGCCCAGCCACACCTCTGGGAATCCCAGTGGCCTGCCCTGCCCCCCCCACCATCTGCCTCCCCCGCAGCCTTCTGCCTCCCACGCCTCTGCCCGCCAGCCTTGCCTGTCCCCAGCTTCTCCCGGACCGCTCCAGCACTGCCCGAGGCCGCAGAGGCCCCCTGCCGCCCCCCAGCCGTCTTGGCCCTGTGACCCTGTGACCAGGTCCCCGAGGCTCACACTGGGCCCTCTGGGCGTCCGACCCCCTAGCAGACCCTCCCCAGCAGGCTTGTGGGTCCCGGCGGCGCCAACACCGCAGGCCCAGCCTCCTCCTCCTCTGGGTCCCAGCACGGACACCATGGCCCCAGCCCTCCACCTCCTCTTCTCCCTTCGGCCCAGCCTGGGCGGGTCAGGGTCATGAGCTCCCCCTCCACACCCTGCCCCAGCACCCCCAAATCTCCCAGGTCCTGGGGGGGAGGGTCCCTCTGGTCCTTAAGGGGCACAGCAGGGCTAGGAATGCCCACAACCCCCGGAGCAAGCGGGTGGGTGCAGCAGGGCGCTCGGGGCGCCCACCACTGCCCAGGGCCTCACTCCGAGGCTCCAGACGCCCTAGTCTCTTCAGGAGCAGGGGTCCCCCCAGGGCAGCTTTGTAAAAGGTGGGGCATTAGAAACCCCCTCCCTAAGGTAGCTTTTTCTCCCATGGCGGCTGAGCTGCCCAGGGTCCCATTCCTTGCCTGCCCCCCCTTCCTGGTACCCACCCCCAGCCCCAGGGTCACTGTGGAGTGGGCGGCGGCATCGGGCAGAGGAGCAAGTGCCTAAGGAAAGAGCAGATGTAGGGTGCCCAGGCTCAGGGCTCGCCGCCATCCTCAGGCCCCGGGGGAGCCTCTGCAGGACACCCTCTGCCACCAGGGTGTGCGGTCCCCTTGCTGGTGGTCTTCCCGAGCCCTGGGGCAGCTGCTCTGGCCACACGCCCCCCAGCAGGAGGCGCTGGAGCCGCCCAGCCCTAAGGGTCCTGGGACAAGTGCGGCCAGGGCCCTGCGGGGCAGGGGGAGGCGCACGGCCCCAGGGACCCAGGCTGTCTTGAACTCGGACAAGGGACTCGCGCCCTGGCCGTCCATCAGGAGTGGGCCAGGGTCTCCCATGAGAAGACTGGGGGCTGCTCCAGATCCTGCAGCCGGGGACCCGTCCCCCCTGGCAGATGCCATCGGATCAGTTGAACCCCGCCAGGGCTCCTGGCATGTCCCAAGTCAGCCCTCCTCCGCCTCCCGGCCTCTGGCCACAGGTGCTGGCGCCTTCCCAACTGCCCACCACGTCGGTTGAGGGCGGAATTCTCAGAGGGCAGTTCCCCTGGTCTCCAGGTCCCTCGGGTCCCCTAGCTTCCAGATGGGCTTTCTTCCCCAGGACGCAACCTGCGACCCCAGGTGGCCGTGACCCGCTGACCTGCAGGGGCTCTGTCCCTGGGGAGGTGTCTGTCCCCCGCCCCCCGCCCGCCAGTCTCTGCCGCCCGGGTGTCTGGAGCTGAAGGTGCAGCCCTGTTTGTCTGCTGGTTTTCAGATGCCCTCGCCTAGGTTTGTATTTAAATACGCACTTTTTCTCCCAACCATTGCAGGCAGAGGGGGTGGGGGGGGAGGAGTCTGAAAAGGACTCAAAGAAAAATAAAATAAAATAAAAATCACCCGAGGGTTAAGACGACCCTGCTGGCTGTACCAGTGCCCCAAGCGGGCGCCAGTTTAAGCCCTGGCTGCTGCACTTCCGGTCCGGCTCCCTGCTGATGGCCTGGGAAGGCAGTGGGGGATGGACCACGTCCTTGGGCCCCCGCACCACGTGGGAGACCTGGATGGAGTTCCTGGCTCCTGGCGTTGGCTGGCGCGGCCCCTGGCGGGTGAACCAGCGGATGGAAGGTCTCTCCCTCTCTCTGTAACTCCACCTTCCAAGTAAACCAATGAACATTGCTAAGGTGTCACCGGAGGACCCAACACCCAGAGATAAGTCTCGGCTCTGACCTGGGGCCGGCAGCCCCGTGCCTCGCCGGGGCCCCGCAGCTGCCCGCACACCTGTGGTGGCTAAAGCTCCCAAGCACGCGTGCATTTTCTACACATTTCTAATTTCTCCCCTAGATTAGATCTTGGGAGCGGGGTTCACGACAGGTGACAGGTGCCGGAGAGGGCGGTGGGATCTGGGAGCAGGGCCAGAGCCCGGGCAGCTCATCCCCACCGGGCCGATGGCCTCCCACTGCGTCTGCCCCCGGGCTGGCTCTGGCTTTCATAATCTTAATTAAAACTATGTTAAGTATACGGTTTAACTGGAGGCAGAGAGAGAGAGAGAGAGAGAGAGAGAGAGAGAGAGAGATCTTCCATCCACTGGCCCGGTCTCCAAAATGCCTGTGACAGCCAGGGCCAGACCACGCTGATGCCAGGAACCGGAGGCTCAGCCCGGGCGCCCTCGTGGGTGGCAGCGGCCCGAGTACTGAGCCACCAGCAGTTCCGGCCTGGGGGTGTGTCAGCAGGAAGCCGGGTCTGCAGCTGGGCTGGGGCTGGGGCCAGGGAGTGCCCCAGTGGGGCAGGGCGGGGTGTGAGTGGGTGCCAGGGCGAGGGTATGCGGGCAGGAGAGCTGGTGCAGAGGTTTGGGGTACGTCCAAGAGTCTCCCTTCCCAGGAGGGGCTGTGGCCGGCCACAGAGCTGGCCCACAGGGGCGGGCAGGGGCTAGCAGGGGCTCTGTGCAGCTGGGCGGCCGTGGCCAGGCTGGGAGCTGGCTGCACTGGGGTGTTGGGGCAGGGCTTCCTGAGGGGGAGCCCAGGAGGGTAGGGGCCGCGGGCAAGAAGCTAGTGCAAGGGTCTGGGGCAGAGGCGGGGGCGGGGGGTCCTGCCTGGGACCTGGAGCCTTCGCCCCCAGCTGCCCCCCAGCCGGCCCCGGCCTCTGGGCCACACCCTCAGGCCACCTGCACACCCTCCGCATGTCCCTGCTGCCTGGTGTCGGACAGCCTGGGGCCTCAGCGCGCCGCCTCCAGGAGGCCCCCAGACCCACCCACAATGCCCCGGCCACCCCAGCTCCAAATGGGACGGCTTGAGGATGGCTCTGCCTTCCCTGTGAGGGTTTGGGGAAGCTGTTTGCCGGGGTGGTGGGAGGAGCCAGGGAGGGGGCTCAGGTCCCAGAGAAAGCCGGCTTCTCCAGAGGGTGGCCCAGCGCCAGCACTGCCAGGAGGGGGCCGGGCTAGGGCATAGGCGTGCAGGGGCGGGGCGTGTGTGTGCCCTGGGCCAGGTGCACCCAGCAGGACCAGCACAGAAGGGGAGCGGAGCCCAGCGTGGCAATGAGCGGAGGCTCCCAGGACGGGGTCTCTGACAGCGGCTCAGCCAGAGAATACAGGCAGGGGTGGCCGGGAGCGGGCACAGGGCTCCCCAGGGGACAGGGTGGCCACCAGCCACTCTGCAGCTGCTGGACGGCTGAGGCCGGCAGCACAGGCCGCACAGCGACATGGGCCAGGGGCACAGGGTCAGGGCCCACCCTCAGCCCCGCACTGGCTCGCCCACTCACCTACTCATTCAGCCATTCATCATTCATTCACTCATTCATTCATTCATCCCACTCACTCATTCATTCATTCATCCCACCCACTCATTCATTCATTAACTGATTCATTCACTGATTCATTCATTCATCCACTCATTCACTCATTCATTCACCAGTCACTCATTCATTCCTTCACTCATTCACTCCGCTCATTCATTCATTCACCACTCGCCCCGGGCTGCGTCTCGCGTCACCACGCGTTCACACTGCTTCGCCCCAGGTGCACACAGGACCCCACACCCAGAGGCGGGGTGCAGGGGGGCGTGGAGGGCTCAGTGTGTGCGGTAGGACCGGGTGGTGGCGGTACACAGCTCCACAGTGCACCAGGAGCGAGCTGTGAGAGCCACAGACAGGGCAGGCGGAGGAGGAGCACCGAGGTGGGCTTCGTGCAAGGTGCGGCCCGTGACGGGGGAGGGGCAGCAAGGGCAGTGGGCGCCCGGAGAGGTAGGGACTGCAGTGGGGTCAGGCCTGCTGCCGGGCAGAGGGGCCCCGGGTGGCCCCAGCGCCTGGAGAAGCTGACTAGTGGCCAGCCACTTAGGGTGCCGGGGGCGCAAGCCCAGGTGTCCACTGGTGACCAGGAGCTGACCAGCTGACCATGGAGTGTGTGGGCAGCAGTGGAGCTGCCCGGAGGTTCCGGCCCACTGCAGGTGATCCGCAGCGTCTGGCTGGAGGCCAGGGCAGGTGGGCAGGGTGGGCAGAGGGGTCCTCAGAGCCACCGCCGCCCACACCCACGTGGGCAGGAGAGGGCCGCAGGGCCACCCTCTGGGCTCGGGGGTGTGTGGCCCATTGGCGCTGCCCACACTCTCAGAACCCAGAGTCCCTGCAAGTGGGGTAGCTGAGCCGGGCGTGAGGAGGGGCACGGGACGCCAGCCAGGACTTCTGGGGCTCCGATGCCGGCTGCTTAGCAGCCGCCTCCTCCCCCTGCAGGGCCTGGCAGGGTCAGGAGCCCCGGCCAGGACCCGGAGAGACTCCCAGGAAAGGGCTTGGTGAGGTGTGGGCTGCCGTGGGGTGCTGGAGCGGGTCTGGTGAGGGCTGAGAGCGCCCCCTTGCGTCCGTGCAGGTCCTGTCTCCCCAGCCACCCCTCCTCGCCATGTCGGCCCCACTCAGCGAGTTCCTAGGCCAGAACCCGAGCCGGGGCACCGCGCTGCAGGAGGAGATGCAGGAGATGGAGATGGGTGAGCGAGGCCTTGGGGCCGCGCGCCCAGGCCCTGGGGCTCCTGCCCGGGAGGCGCTCTGTCCACCCCGAAGGGTGGGAGACAGACTTCTGGAAGGGCTTGGGCGACTCCCCGCGGACCAGAAACAAAGGTGCTCCACCTCCGGCCCGCTGGCTGGCCCTGCCCCTCAGCACCTCCGGCCCCTGGGGGGGGGGGCAGCTGGAGGGGAGACCTCAGCCCTGCCCCATGGGGGGGCAGCTCCAGTGCTGCCTGGGGCCCAGCCCCACGGCGCTCAGCGCCAGCCAGCCTGCGCTGGGAGCTCAGGGCGCACACAGGCATCGAGCTGCCGCCCCACGTGGCTGGAAATTCACTGGGTCGCAGGCGCTGCGGACCCCCGTTGCCCTCAGCAGCTCGAAGGCGCCCGCTGCAGGAGGCGACCCAGATGCCAGCCCCAGCGCAGGCGGAGGCCGGGGTGGGCAGAGAGGAGGCTCTCGGGCCCGGACCCCACACATGCAAAACCCACGGCGAGCCGGCCGCACCAGCTGCCTGCCTCGCGCATGCGTGCGGGCGCAGAGCGGGGCTCAGCTGCTCCCTTTGCTCCTGTGCCGAGGTCGCGAAGCTGCCTTCGCCCAGTGCCCGCTGCGTGTGGCTGTCAGCGACCCCAGCCCCTGGCCTCGTCTCTGCCGCCCCTGGTCCCTGGCGGGGACCACCTGTCCTCCCTGCCCCTCCCCGCCCCTCCCCGACCCGCGCCTGTGTGGAGGGCTTAGCTCGGGAGGGGTGGGGGCGCAGGGGGCGGGGCTCACCGCAAGGCTCCGCCCCCTCTCCCGCCTGAGGTCAGGAGAGGACCCCCTGCCTGCCTCTGTACGTCCAGTTTGAGGTTTTGTCTTTTTTTTTTTAAAGATTTGTTTATTTAAAAGGCAGAGTGACAGAGGCACACACACACAGTCTCCCACCCGCTGGTTCACTCCCCAAATGGCCCCAACAGCCAGGGCTGGGCCAGGCCGAAGCCAGGAGCCTGGAAGTCAGGCGGGGTCTCCCACGCGGGTGCAGGGGCCCGAGACTGGGCCGTCTTCTGCTGCTCCCCAGGCCATAGCAGGGAGCTGGACCGGAAGCCGAGCGGCCGGGACTCCAGCGTGCCCTGACGCGGGCAGCGGCTCCACTGGCTGCGCCCCGTTTCAGTTCTGAAATGTACATGTCGCCGTGTCAGCTATCGGTGCAGGAAACGGGGATTTAGGTTAATGTGTTCCAAACGACTGGCAGCTCCTTTGGGCCCGCCCCCCAGCCAGCGCGCCCTCTCATTGGTCTGAAGGCTCCGGTTCTGGCTGTGGTCCAGGGCCCCGCGTCCTGGACTAGCTCCGGCCGGTCCCTGCATGCTCACCATCCCCCCAGGCCCGGTCTCCGCCCCGGGACTGTCTCTGTGTCCAGCGGCCAGGGTGCCCACCTGGCTCTGGGCAGGGTCTCCAGGCGCATTTGGGAGGAGCGGCCCTGCTGGGGTGAGCTGGGGGCCACCTTCCCACCGAAGCACCCTCGGGGGTCACGCAGTGGCCAGGGCCAGCACGGCCCAGCCTCCCCCGCGTCCTCCGCAGACCTCCTGGACGTGGGGCTGCAGGCAGAGCCCCGGAGCTGCTGCGCCGCCCTGAGCGAGGAGCAGGCCAAGTGGATCCGGTCGATGAAGGCCTCGGAGCAGAGCCCGGTGCTGGAGGCCATTTGCCACTGCCTGGATGAGCACAGCAAGGTGGGCCCCCGAGAGCCTCTCCTGCCACCCCCTCTGTGGGCCTGACCGCCTGGGGCCCTCGGGGGCTCCCGCTGTGGCCCTAGTGCTCACGCGCCCGAGCTCGGCTCCCCCAGGCTCCCAGGCCTTCGCAGGCCCTGAAGCCCCGCCCATCCGCTCTCAGATGCCCTGTGGCCGCTGGGGCTGCGTGACGGGCAGTGACCAATGTCATCTCGGGCTCTGCTAGCGCGGGCCTCGTGTACACGTTCTCCAGCGGCCGGAGAAGGGGCGGCAGGACCAAGCCCTGCTGGCTGCCCCACCAGCCCGGCCCTCTGCACGGAGGCCCAGGTCCCCGAGGCCTGGCTGAGGGCCTGGGGGGCCACCCCGGATGGCTGAAGCCCCCAGCCCCTCCTGGGACTGCCGTCTACTCTGAGCGGCCGGGCGAGGAGGGTGTGCGTGCTCGTGGACGGGGGCTGGCTGCACGTGAGAGGCCCGAGGGCCTGGGCCCACAGCTGGCCATGCCGGGGGGAGCGTGGCTCAGGGGTGGGAGCCTCCGGAGGGTCAGGCTGGCTGGCCGAGCCATGAGGAAGGGTTGGCCTCTGTCCTGAGCTGCAACAGAGGAGGGTGTGGCCAGTCATTCGTGGGAGGAGGGCTGCTGGGGCCACCCCGCCCCCTCCCGTGCTCTTTGGGGGTAGGTTCCTGTCCTAGGCCCCTCTGTCCTGTCCCCCCAAGCTCTGTCCTGCCCTGTGCGGCGGGGGGGGGGGGGAGAAGCACAGAGCCGAGAGGTCCCCCCAGCCCCGCGTTGTCCCCACAGCTCACTGGGGGAGGGCAGCTGCTCACCTCCGAGGACAGCCCCATCCAAAACCTCATGAAGCTTCTGTACCTGGACCCCCAGCGGGCAAAGGAGAAGGTAGTGCCTGGGCCAGAGAACCCCGCGGGCAGCCTGAGGAAGAGCAGGTGCCCTGCCCACGAGCCCGGAGCCCTGGGAACGCTAGGGAAAGACAGGAAGGCTGCCTGGAGGAAGCGTGGCTGGGCCCCAGGGTGGAAGCCCAAGGGAGTTAGGCAAAGAGATCCTGTGTGTTGCAGGGACGGGGAGCCGGGTGGGCTTGGGTGTGAGTGAGGGCCCCACTCAAGCGCAGCCCCAGGGGGCGGCTAGGGGGCAGCTGTGTGGCCGGGGCCCCAGCGCCCAGCGGGCCCTCGGCCACCTCCCCAGGTGTTCCTCTTCAGCCTGTACGGGCTGGTGCTCCGGGAGTGCACAGACACAGCCCTGGTGAAGAGGTACCTGACCTGCCTCCTGGAGATGTCTCACCAGTGCGCCCACCAGCGGGAGGTGGGCCGCCCCGCCCGGCCCCCTCGGAGGTGCGGGTGCGGGGGGCACCAACACCGCGGCTGGGGCTGGCTCACGGGGTCCTCTGGCCACAGGGCATCGCGCTGGCCGTGGGCTTGGCGTCCACCTCGCACCTGGAGGTGGTGTGGGCCATGCTGGAGCACCTGGGCCGCACCCGCTTCCTGAGGTCGGCCCTGCAGGATGGCCAGGTAAGGAGGCCGGTGCACGGCACGGGCAGGGGCTCGCCGGGGCTAGCTGGCTGCGGGGGCTGGGGGCCTCCCAACCACCTCCCTCTTGCTGGCCCCAGCCGACCATCACCTGCTCTGAAGGTGTCGCGCTGACACCCGCGGCCGGCGGGGTCCAGGTCCCAGGGGGCCTGCCCTGACCACGCGATGTGTGTGGCCCTGGCCTGGATCATCCTGTCTGCTCCAGCGGCCGGAGGAGGGGCGGCAGCCCTCTGCATGGAGTTTGTACCGAGAGACTCCGCCTTCCGGGCCTGCCGGGGCCGGGGAGCCTCCCCCTAGGAACAGCACATGAATGAGAGACACCTGAGGGATGAGGCAGCTGGGAACCTGCCATCTGGAGGGGCTTCCCGGAGGAGGCGGCTGCCCAGGACCCTGCCCCTGCTCCGGAGGGCTCCGGGGGCAGGCACCAGGCCCAGCTCCGCCCTCCCCCACAGGAGTCGGACCCCGACCTGCGCTGGAAATGGGTCAGCAGCACCTCCCTGCTGTGCTACGGGCAAATGGCCATGCACGCCAAGGAGCAGATCCTGCCCTGGGTGGACAATATGGCCTCGCGCATGGTGTACTACTTCTCCAGCAGCAGCTGCGTGAGCGCCCAGCTCCCTCCCGATGTCCCTGTGCTGACCTGGGCGCCCCGGTTCCCTCCCGACATCCCCGCGCTGACCCGGGACCCAGGTCACCCATGCAGAACCGGCCCGGCATGGCCAGGGCAGCGAGGCCGGCTGAGGGCGGGGGCACCCTCCCTGCTCCCGAATCAGGAAGGCTCTGGGAGCAGATCCACAGGGACTGCTGGCCGCCAGCACCGGGCGTGCATGCGTGTGTGTGTGTGCACAAGTGTGAGTGTGTGGTGTGTGCGTGCCTGTGTGTGCACATGTGGGTGGAGGGTGAGCACACACACTTATGCATGTGTGTGTTTGCACGAGTGTGGGTTTGTGGTGTGTGCATGCCTGTGTGTACATGTGTGTGCATGGTGTGTGCACGTGTGTGTTTGCATGACTGGGTGTGTGATGTGTGTGTGCACGAGTGTGTGCGGTGTGTACATGTGTGTGTGCATGAATGTGTGTGGTGTGTGCATGTGTATGCACGAGTGTGAGTGTGTGGTGTGTACATCTGTGTGTTTGCACGACTGTGAGTGTGTGGTGTGTGTGCATGAGTGTGAGTGTGTGGTGTGTATGAGTGTGTGTGGTGTGTACGTGTGTGTGCACGAGTGTGTGGTGTGTGCATGTGTGTGTGCATGAGTGTGTGTGTGTGGTGTGTACATCTGTGTGTTTGCACGACTGTGAGCGTGTGGTGTGTGCATGAGTGTGAGTGTGTGGTGTGTACATCTGTGTGTTTGCACGACTGTGAGCGTGTGGTGTGTGCGTGCCTGTGTGCACGTGTGTGTGGGGGTGCGCAGGAGTGTGGGGGGTGTATTTTGTGGATGCGCTGGTGTGTGGTGTTGATGATTGCGCTCGTGTCCGTGATGTGTTGTGTGTTTGTCATGGAAGTGTGTACGTCCGTGTGTTGGACAGAGGATTGCAAAGATTTGATGGGGGGAGTGGACGTTTGTGCTTGAGGTGCCCGCGTCCCACATCAAATGACCCGGGTTCCCTCCCCAGCTCCGGCTGCCGTGCAGACCCTAGCGACGGGCCTAGTGCCTGGGAGACCTGCATGGAGTTCTTGGCCCCTGGCTCTGCCCCCTGCCGGCCCTGGCTGCTGCAGACACTTGGGGAGTGAACCAGAGGAGAGCTTGCTCCTTTTCAAATTAGTACAAATTGTAGCATTCTAGTTTGGTGCAAAACAATGGAAATCCATGCATTTTTTCATAAAATTCATTTTCCGTGAACCATTTGCAGACACGTGTGTGTGCTGTGTGTGTGGCATGCATGTTGTGTGGTTGTATGTGTAGAGTGTGAGGGTGTTACAGATGGTGCCTGTACCTTGTGAGGATGTGTGTGGTACACGGATGTGAGGTGGATGGTGTGTGTCCTGGGGCAGGGTGAGGGTGTGTGTATATAGTGTTACATGGATGTGTGTGTGTGTGGCATGAGGTGTGTCACGTGGATAGGGTGTGTGGTGTGTAGTGAAGTTCTGTTACATATACTGTGTGAGGAATGGGGGCCTGTGCTACACAGGCTGTGAGGGTGTGTGAGGTGGCCGGTGTGAGGTGTGGGGCCGTGTGTACACAGGGCAGGTTGTGTCAGGTGGCCGGTGTGAGGTGTGGGGACGTATGTATACGGGGGCAGGGTGTGTGAGGTGGCCGGTGTGGGGTGTGGGGCCATGTGTACACAGGGGGAGGGTGTGTGAGGTGGCCGGTGTGAGGCGTGGGGCCGTGTGTACACAGGGGAAGGGTGTGTGAGGTGGCCGGTGTGGGGTGTGGGGCCATGTGTACACAGGGGGAGGGTGTGTGAGGTGGCTGGTGTGAGGCATGGGGCCATGTGTACACGGGGGGGAGGGTGTGTCAGGTAGATGGTGTGAGGCGTGGGGCCGTGTGTACACGGGGCAGGGTGTGTGAGGTGGCCGGTGTGAGGCGTGGGGCCGTGTGTACACAGGGGCAGGGTGTGTGAGGTGGCCGGTGTGAGGCGTGGGGCCATGTGTACACGGGGGAGGGTGTGTGAGGTGGCCGGTGTGAGGCGTGGGGCCGTGTGTACACATGGGGAGGGTGTGTGAGGTGGCTGGTGTGAGGCGTGGGGCCATGTGTACAAGGTGGGGAGGGTGTGTTAGGTAGATGGTGTGAGGTGTGGGGCCATGTGTACATGGGGGAGGGTGTGTGAGGTGGATGGTGTGAGGCGTGGGGCCGTGTGTACACAGGGGGAGGGTGTGTGAGGTGGCCGGTGTGAGGTGTGGGGCCGTGTGTACACAGGGGAAGGGTGTGTGAGGTGGCCGGTGTGAGGTGTGGGGCCGTGTGTACACAGGGCAGGGTGTGTGAGGTGGCCGGTGTGAGGTGTGGGGCCGTGTGTACATGGGGGGAGGGTGTGTCAGGTGGATAGTGTGAGGCGTGGGCCGTGTGTACACAGGGGGAGGCTCTGTCAGGTGGCCGGTGTGAGGCGTGGGTCCGTGTGTACACAGGGGGAGGGTGTGTGAGGTGGCCGGTGTGAGGCGTGGAGCCGTGTGTACACGGGGGGAGGGTGTGTGAGGTGGCCGGTGTGAGGTGTGGGGCCATGTGTACACGGGGCAGGGTGTGTGAGGTGGCCGGTGTGAGGTGTGGGGCCGTGTGTACACAGGGCAGGGTGTGTCAGGTGGCCGGTGTGAGGTGTGGGGACGTATGTATACGGGGGCAGGGTGTGTGAGGTGGCCGGTGTGGGGTGTGGGGCCATGTGTACACAGGGGGAGGGTGTGTGAGGTGGCCGGTGTGAGGCGTGGGGCCGTGTGTACACAGGGGAAGGGTGTGTGAGGTGGCCGGTGTGGGGTGTGGGGCCATGTGTACACAGGGGGAGGGTGTGTGAGGTGGCTGGTGTGAGGCGTGGGGCCATGTGTACACGGGGGGGAGGGTGTGTCAGGTAGATGGTGTGAGGCGTGGGGCCGTGTGTACACGGGGCAGGGTGTGTGAGGTGGCCGGTGTGAGGCGTGGGGCCGTGTGTACACAGGGGCAGGGTGTGTGAGGTGGCCGGTGTGAGGCGTGGGGCCATGTGTACACGGGGGAGGGTGTGTGAGGTGGCCGGTGTGAGGCGTGGGGCCGTGTGTACACATGGGGAGGGTGTGTGAGGTGGCTGGTGTGAGGCGTGGGGCCATGTGTACAAGGTGGGGAGGGTGTGTTAGGTAGATGGTGTGAGGTGTGGGGCCATGTGTACATGGGGGAGGGTGTGTGAGGTGGATGGTGTGAGGCGTGGGGCCGTGTGTACACAGGGGGAGGGTGTGTGAGGTGGCCGGTGTGAGGTGTGGGGCCGTGTGTACACAGGGGAAGGGTGTGTGAGGTGGCCGGTGTGAGGTGTGGGGCCGTGTGTACACAGGGCAGGGTGTGTGAGGTGGCCGGTGTGAGGTGTGGGGCCGTGTGTACACGGGGCAGGGTGTGTCAGGTGGATGGTGTGAGGTGTGGGGCCGTGTGTACACAGGGGAGGGTGTGTCAGGTGGATGGTGTGAGGTGTGGGGCCGTGTGTACACGGGGAGCAGGGTGTGTGAGGTGGCCGGTGTGAGGCGTGGGGCCGTGTGTACACGGGGGAGGGTGTGTCAGGTGGATGGTGTGAGGTGTGGGGCCGTGTGTACACGGGGGAGGGTGTGTGAGGTGGCCGGTGTGAGGCGTGGGGCCGTGTGTACCCAGGGGGAGGGTGTGTGAGGTGGATGGTGTGAGGTGTGGGGCCGTGTGTACACGGGGGGAGGGTGTGTGAGGTGGCCGGTGTGAGGCGTGGGGCCGTGTGTACACAGGGGGAGGGTGTGTGAGGTGGCTGGTGTGAGGCGTGGGGCCATGTGTACACGGGGGGGGAGGGTGTGTCAGGTAGATGGTGTGAGGCGTGGGGCCGTGTGTACATGGGGGAGGGTGTGTGAGGTGGCCGGTGTGAGGCGTGGGGCCGTGTGTACATGGGGGAGGGTGTGTCAGGTGGATGGTGTGAGGTGTGGGGCCGTGTGTACACAGGGGGAGGGTGTGTGAGGTGGCCGGTGTGAGGCGTGGGGCCGTGTGTACACGGGGCAGGGTGTGTCAGGTGGATGGTGCGAGGCGTGGGGCCGTGTGTACACGGGGGGCAGGGTGTGTCAGGTGGATGGTGTGAGGTGTGGGGCCATGTGTACATGGGGGGAGGGTGTGTGAGGTGGCCGGTGTGAGGTGTGGGGCCGTGTGTACACGGGGGAGGGTGTGTGAGGTGGCCGGTGTGAGGTGTTTGGCCGTGTGTACACGTGGCAGGGTGTGTGAGGTGGCCAGTGTGAGGCGTGGGGCCGTGTGTACACGGGGCAGGGTGTGTCAGGTGGCCGATGTGAGGTGTGGGGCCATGTGTACATGGGGGGAGGGTGTGTGAGGTGCCCGGTGTGAGGTGTGGGGCCGTGTGTACACAGGGGGAGGGTGTGTCAGGTGGCCGGTGTGAGGCGTGGGGCCGTGTGTACACGGGGGGAGGCTGTGTCAGGTGGCCGGTGTGAGGTGTGGGGCCGTGTGTACACAGGGGGAGGGTGTGTCAGGTGGCCAATGTGAGGCGTGGGGCCGTGTGTACACAAGAGGAGGGTGTTTGAGGTGGCCGGTGTGAGGCGTGGGGCCGTGTGTACACCGGGGGAGGGTGTGTGGGGTGGCCCGTGTGAAGCGTGGGGCCGTGTGTACACGGGGCAGGGTGTGTGAGGTGGCCGGTGTGAGGCGTGGGGCCGTGTGTACACAGGGGGAGGGTGTGTCAGGTGGCCAGTGTGAGGCATGGGGCTGTGTGTACACGGGGCAGGGTGTGTCAGGTGGCCGGTGTGAGGTGTGGGGCCGTGTGTACATGGGGGGAGGGTGTGTCAGGTGGATAGTGTGAGGCGTGGGTCCGTGTGTACACAGGGGGAGGCTCTGTCAGGTGGCCGGTGTGAGGCGTGGGTCCGTGTGTACACAGGGGGAGGGTGTGTGAGGTGGCCGGTGTGAGGCGTGGAGCCGTGTGTACACGGGGGGAGGGTGTGTGAGGTGGCCGGTGTGAGGTGTGGGGCCATGTGTACACGGGGCAGGGTGTGTGAGGTGGCCGGTGTGAGGCGTGGGGCCATTTGTACACAGGGGGAGGGTGTGTGAGGTGGCCGGTGTGAGGCGTGGGGCCGTGTGTACACGGGGGAAGGTGTGTCAGGTGGCCGGTGTGAGGTGTTTGGCCGTGTGTACACGGGGCAGGGTGTGTGAGGTGGCCGGTGTGAGGCGTGGGGCCGTGTGTACACGGGGGGGGAGGGTGGTGTGAGGTGGCCGGTGTGAGGTGTGGGGCCGTGTGTACACGGGGGGAGGGTGTTTGAGGTGGCCGGTGTGAGGTGTGGGGCCGTGTGTACATGGGGGGAGGGTGTTTGAGGTGGCCGGTGTGAGGTGTGGGGCCGTGTGTACACAGGTGGAGGGTGTTTGAGGTGGCCGGTGTGAGGTGTGGGGCCGTGTGTACACGGGGGGAGGGTGTGTCAGGTGGATAGTGTGAGGCGTGGGGCCGTGTGTACACAGGTGGAGGTGTTTGAGGTGGCCGGTGTGAGGTGTGGGGCCGTGTGTACACGGGGCAGGGTGTGTCAGGTGGATGGTGTGAGGTGTGGGGCCGTGTGTACAAGGTGGAGGGTGTTTGAGGTGGCGGTGTGAGGCGTGGGGCCGTGTGTACACGGGGCAGGGTGTGTGAGGTGGCCGGTGTGAGGCGTGGGGCCGTGTGTACACGGGGGAGGTGTGTGAGGTGGCCGGTGTGAGGCGTGGGGCCATGTGTACACAGGGGGAGGGGTGTGTGAGGTGGTCGGTGTGAGGCGTGGGGCCGTGTGTACACAGGGGAGGGTGTGTGAGGTGGCCGGTGTGAGGTGTGGGGCCGTGTGTACACAGGGGGAGGGTGTGTCAGGTGGCCAGTGTGAGGCGTGGGGCCGTGTGTACACAGGGGGAGGGTGTGTGAGGTGGCCGGTGTGAGGCGTGGGGCCGGTGTGTACACAGGGGGAGGGTGTTTGAGGTGGCCGGTGTGAGGTGTGGGGCCGTGTGTACACGGGGGAGGGTGTGTGAGGTGGCCGGTGTGAGGCGTGGGGCCGTGTGTACACGGGGCAGGGTGTGTGAGGTGGCCGGTGTGTGAGGCGTGGGCGTGTGTACACGGCCCAGTTTTGTACACTGTGGGGAGGGTGTGTGAGGTGGCCGGTGTGAGGCGTGGGGCCGTGTGTACACAGGGGGGAGGGTGTGTCAGGTGGCCAGTGTGAGGCGTGGGGCCGTGTGTACACAGGGGGAGGGTGTGTTAGGTGGCCGGTGTGAGGCGTGGGCCGTGTGTACACAGGGGGAGGGTGTGTGAGGTGGCCGGTGTGAGGCGTTGGGGCCGTGTGTACACGGGGCAGGGTGTGTCAGGTGGATGGTGTGAGGTGTGGGGCCCTGTGTGCACGGGGGGAGGGTGTGTGAGGTGGCCGGTGTGAGGTGTGGGGCTGTGTGTACACGGGGGAGGGTGTGTCAGGTGGCCGGTGTGAGGTGTGGGGCCGTGTGTACACAGGGGAGGGTGTTTGAGGTGGCCGGTGTGAGGTGTGGGGCCGTGTGTACACGGGGCAGGGTGTGTCAGGTGGATGGTGTGAGGCGTGGGGCCCTGTGTACACGGGGGGAGGGTGTTTGAGGTGGCCGGTGTGAGGTGTGGGGCCGTGTGTACACGGGGGAGGGTGTGTGAGGTGGCCGGTGTGAGGCGTGGGCCGTGTGTACACGGGGCAGGGTGTGTGAGGTGGCCGGTGTGAGGCGTGGGGCCGTGTGTACACGGGGGAGGGTGTGTGAGGTGGCCGGTGTGAGGTGTGGGGCCGTGTGTACACAGGGGGAGGGTGGTGTCAGGTGGCCAGTGTGAGGCGTGGGGCCGTGTGTACACAGGGGGAGGGTGTGTGAGGTGCCGGTGTGAGGCGTGGGGCCGTGTGTACACAGGGGGAGGGTGTGTGAGGTGGCCGGTGTGAGGTGTGGGGCCGTGTGTACACGGGGGAGGGTGTGTGAGGTGGCCGGTGTGAGGCGTGGGGCCGTGTGTACACGGGGCAGGGTGTGTGAGGTGGCCGGTGTGAGGCCGTGGGGGCCGTGTGTACCCGGGGGAGGGTGTGTGAGGTGGCCGGTGTGAGGCGTGGGGCGTGTGTACATGGGGGAGGGGTGTCAGGTGGATAGTGTGAGGCGTGGGGCCGTGTGTACACGGGGCAGGGTGTGTGAGGTGGCCGGTGTGAGGCGTGGGGCCGTGTGTACACGGGGGAGGGTGTGTGAGGTGGCCGGTGTGAGGCGTGGGGCCGTGTGTACACGGGGGAGGGTGTGTGAGGCGTGGGGCCGTGTGTACACGGGGCAGGGTGTGTGAGGTGCCGGTGTGAGGCGTGGGGCCGTGTGTACACGGGGAGGGTGTGTGAGGTGGCCGTGTGAGGCGTGGGGCCGTGTGTACATGGGGGAGGGTGTGTCAGGTGGATAGTGTGAGGCGTGGGGCCGTGTGTACACGGGGCAGGGTGTGTGAGGTGGCCGGTGTGAGGCGTGGGGCCGTGTGTACACGGGGGAGGGTGTGTGAGGTGGCCGGTGTGAGGCGTGGGGCCCGTGTGTACACGGGGGAGGGTGGTGTGAGGTGGCCGGTGTGAGGCGTGGGGCCGTGTGTACATGGGGGAGGGTGTGTCAGGTGGATGGTGTGAGGTGTGGGGCCGTGTGTACACGGGGGGAGGGTGTGTGAGGTGGCCGGTGTGAGGCGTGGGGCCGTGTGTACATGGGGGAGGGTGTGTCAGGTGGATGGTGTGAGGGTGTGGGCCGTGTGTACACGGGGGAGGGTGTGTGAGGTGGCCGGTGTGAGGCGTGGGGCCGTGTGTACATGGGGGAGGGTGTGTCAGGTGGATGGTGTGAGGTGTGGGGCCGTGTGTACACGGGGGAGGGTGTGTGAGGTGGCCGGTGTGAGGCGTGGGGCCGTGTGTACATGGGGGAGGGTGTGTCAGGTGGATAGTGTGAGGTGTGGGGCCGTGTGTACACGGGGCAGGGTGTGTCAGGTGGATAGTGTGAGGTGTGGGGCCATGTGTACATGGGGGGAGGGTGTGTGAGGTGGCCGGTGTGAGGCGTGGGGCCCTGTGTGCAACGGGGGCAGGGTGTGTCAGGTGGATGGTGTGAGGTGTGGGGCTGTGTGTACCCAGGGGGAGGGTGTGTCAGGTGGCCGCAGGACTGATCCCGCTGCAGCCCCCCCAGCCATCTCTAGCTCTGCCTATCAAGGGAGCGGCGCCCACCTTTCCTGACTGCCCCTCCTTTCCTCCCGCCCCCGCGGCCAGGACCAGACCCTCAAGGGGAGGCTTCCTTTCGGCGGCCATGATGCTCGCGAGAGCCCTCAGGCAGGAGCCGGGCACCCAGAACTACCGGTTCACCCAGATAGTGGAGCTGGTGCAGTGTCTGCTGGTGTGGCATCCTTAACCCCGCCTGGGGGCGCGGTGGGAGTGGCCCTGGAGGAGGGGGGGGGCCCTTGAGGAGGAGTGGGGGGGGTGCCCTGGCGTGGTGGGCGGGGTCCCCGTTAGGGCGCGTCCCTGGCGTCTGGCCGGGGTCCCCAGAGGAGGTGGACGGGTCCCAGTTGGGCTGGCGTGTTCCCGTTGGGGTGGGCGTGTCCCCGTCGGGGTGGCGGGTCTCCGGAGAGTTGGGCGTGTCTCCGTCGGGTGGGCGGGTCTCCGGAGAGTTGGGCGTGTCTCCGTCGGGGTGGGCGGGTCCTCCGGAGAGTTGGGCGGGTCCCCGTCGGGGTGGGCGGGTCCTCCGGAGAGTTGGGCGGGTCCCCGTCGGGGTGGGCGGGTCTCCGGAGAGTTGGGCGTGTCCCCGTCGGGGTGGGCGGGCCCGTGGGCTGGGCCCCAGGCCGCCTCCTCTCCGCCCTCCCAGTGCGTCCTGCAGCAGGAGCAAAACTTCCTGGAGTCGGTCTTCCGGCAGAAGGCAATCCTGGTCATTGCGGAGCTGAGGTATGCTCCTCCTGGGCCCAGGCACGGGCAGGCCCTGTCCGCAGGCAGAGCTGGACGGGCGCGGGCGGGGGTGCAGCAGGGCTGGGCAGGCCGGGGGCTGGGGCGGCCGTCTCCGGGCTGGCGCCTTGGCTTTGCTTCACGGGCAGCACAGAGTGAGCCCTGATCCTGGCCACGCCCATCTCCATCCCCGGGGGTCACCCCTTGACCCCTGCTGTGACCCACAGAGCTTGTCACCCGGCGACCCCCTGGCCCGGACCCTGGAACAGCGCCTGGGTTTTCTCCAAGCAAATGTCACCGAGCCCAAGAGCGCGCTGGCCAGCCCCCAGGCCGGGCCACGTCCGTCACCCGGGGCGTGGTGGTCCCAGGACGGGGGCTGCAGGCAGTGAGAGGCCCCCCCGCGTTCCGTGCAGCAAGCTGCGGGCCCCACCTGAAGCCCCTGGTGAAGGCCAGGGTCCTGCACGTGTGTTTCAGAAGCGTGTTCCAGCTTCCGCCCATGGACCCCGCAGGCGGCCCCGGAAGTCACGGTGATGCCAGCCTCCCCGCCCCGGGTGTGGGTGCAGGGGCCCCGCCTGTCCGTCATCTTTGCCGCGCCTGGCGGGCGGGGGGTGAGGAAAGAGTTCTGGCCCAGGCTTGGGGTTCCCTGGCTCTAGGTCCTGCCGGCTGCCCTGGGGCCCTGGCCCCCCCGCTGCTCCCGGGGTCCTGTGAGATTTTATGGGACCCCACTCACCAGCCCCGCGCTGCACTGGCCAGCGGCTGGGACCCTGTTTGTTCTGCGGCGAGCTGGTGGGTGCTGGCTGTGCCTCCAAACACGGGGAGCCCCGTGCTGCGGCACGCCCCCCTTGGCTGGGGGCTCCTGCTCCCGGAAGCAGTGCCAAGAGAGAAATAAAGTTGGGGTGGCCGCGTGAGGGAGGGGTGGGGAGGTAGGGGGCCGGGCTCTCGCTGCTTGCTCTGTGGGGGAACCCCACGGAGGGTCTGGGGAGACCCCTGCCCACCACCGTTTTTTCCAGTAGGCTCCTGTAGGTCCCAGCAAGCCAAGGGCGCCACGGGGGCCTGGGGCCAGGCAGGCGGGCTGGAGGGGTGGGTCTCGGCCGAGTCCAGACCCAGCGGCCCCGCTCCCTGTGCCTGTGGTGGGTTCCGTGCCTCTCACCCAGCCCCTGGGAGCTCCCCCCCAGCCCCCAGCCCCCCGCGGAGAGCACTTTACAGTTCGCAGTTTTGAGATTTTCTTGGTTTTGCGTCTTCTCAGAAAGGCAGAAAAACAGACGCCGGCTGCTCCACTCCCCAGAGGCCGGGTCGACACTGGGAGCTTGGAATTCACTTGGGTCTCCATGTGGGTGCAGGGGCCCCAGCACTTGCGCCGTCACCTGCTGCTCCCGGGCGCAGGCCAGCAGGGGCTGGACTCAGAAACAGAGCTGGGACTGGAGCCCAGGTGTCGGCAGGAGACGCGGTGCGGGAGCCGCTCACCACCAGCGTGGATCCCCTCCTTGCAGTCTGCCAGTCGCTGCCGCACTTGCTTGGAGTTCTGCCATTAGGTCTAGAAGCTTCTAGAAGTCCCCCTGCTGATGAGGCCCCGGCACTGCCTGGCTCTGCGGCGCCGGCGCCGGCTCTCACCCACGAGGTTCAGCATGGTGGAGCTTTCAGGTCTTTGACTTTCAACCCAGTGTGCCACAGGATCTCAGTGTGTGTGGCTCTGCCCTCGCAGCCGACAGGCGCCCCCGGAGAGCGCTTAGAAAAGTGGAGCGCAACGTCAGACCGCACTGTGCCCCAGCATGAGCCCCATCAGCCGGAGATGCCCCTTGTTAGGGACCCCAGAGGCCACCCCTCGGACCCGTGGGCCTGGGGGCACAGCCCAGCCCCCGCAGCCACCCTTCCAGGGTTACCCGCAGAAGGGTGGGGCCCTGTGAGCACGTGCAGAAAAATTTATTTTATCATTTGAAAGGCAGGGTTAGAGAGAGGTGGGGGAGAGAGAGAGAGCGAGGGGTGGGAGAGAGGAGGGTGGGGGGGGGTGGGGGAGAGAGGGGGTAGGGGAGAAAGAGGTGGAGAGCGAGGTGGGAGAGAGGGGAGGTAGGGGAGAGAGAGGTGGGGGAGAGAAAGAGAGAGCGAGGGGTGGGAGAGAGGAGGGTGGGGGAGAGGGGGGGTGGGGGAGAGAGAGGTGGGGGAGAGAGAAAGAGAGGGAGGGGGTGGGAGAGAGGAGGGTGGGGGAGGGGGGTGGGGGAGAGAGGGGGTGGAGGAGAGAGGGGGTAGGGGAGAGAGAGAGGTGGGAGAGCAAGGTGGGAGAGAGGGGAGGTAGGGGAGAGAGAGGTGGGAGAGAGAGAGGGGTAGGGGGAGAGAGATGGGAGAGAGAGGTGGAAGGGAGGTAGGGGGAGAGAGAGGTGGGGAGAGAGAGAGGTGGGAGAGAGAGGGGTGGGAGAGAGAGAGGTGTGTGGGGGAGAGAGAGAGAGATCTTCCATCAGTTGGTTCACTCCCCAATTGGCCTCAACAGTTGGAGCTGCACTGATCCGAAGCCAGGAGCCAGGAGCTTCCTCCAGGTCTCCCACGAGGGTGCAGGGGCCCAAGGACTTGGGCCATCCTCCACTGCTTTCCCAGGCCACAGCAGGAGCAGCTGGGACTTGTCAGCACCATATCAGATGCGGCCTCACCTGCTGTGCCATGGCGCTGCCGACTTTAAGGTTAAGACGCAGAAGTTACAAGGAGCCGGGTCAGCACCGCAAGTGGATTCGCCTGATGCACTTCCCTGTGGGATGCTCAGAAGAAATCTGCAGGGTCGTCGTGGTGGGAGAGGACCCTGGGGACGCTCTCCGGGGAGGTTTTCTGGCAGAGCCGTGGTGGACCTCGAGGCCCTGTGCCGCAGGGGTCCTGGGGCAGTCAGAGCGCCGCTGCCTGGCCTGTGCTCTCGGCCAGTCCATGCTGGCTGCCGCCTCCCGCTGACCACGCCCTGACTGCGCCATCGTTCCAGGCTCCACCTGCTGCTCCAGTCTCTGGAGAAGCTGCCCTCCGCCCCCCCCCCCCCCACATGCACACGCACACACACACCAGTGCCGGCAGTTCCTCCCACTGCTCCACTCTCTCCTGTCTGCAGCCGATCTGGGGCCACCACGGGGGCACTGGTGATGCAGCAAGTCTGCCCCCGCTATGACTGTTCCGTGGGAACCGAGGGGCTGCGCCACCGGGGTGTCTGTGGGTGGTGTTGAGGGCTGCAGCGCCACCCCGTGCCTCTACACGCGAAGCACAGCGACCTCGGCAATCCCCGGGCCAAGCGCCACAGACGCCACGCTGGTCCTGGCTCTGGCAGTAGCGGGATCCATGTGGCCGACCTCTTTCCCAAGCCATTCAACCTCCCCAGACCTCAGGTTTGCCCCCACACAGACACGCCACCCAGCTCCTCCCCACACAGGCACACCCACTCTGAGCTCCTCCCACAGACCATGCCACTCTGAGCTCCTCCCCAGACACGCCCACCCAGCTCCTCCCCACACAGGCACACCCACTCTGAGCTCCTCCCACAGACATGCCCACCCAGCTCCTCCCCACACAGGCACACCCACTCTGAGCTCCTCCCACAGACATGCCCACTCTGAGCTCCTCCCACAGACACGCCCCACTCTGAGCTCCTCCCCACAGACCACGCCCACCCAGCTCCTCCCCGCACAGGCACACCCACTCTGAGCTCCTCCACAGACACGCCCACTCTGAGCTCCTCCCCACAGACACGCCCACCCGAGCTCCTCCCCCACACAGACACGCCCACTCTGAGCTCCTCCCCACAGACACGCCCACTCTGAGCTCCTCCCCACACAGACACACTCACTCTGAGCTCCTCCCCACACAGGCACACCCACGCTGAGCTCCCTCCCCACAGACACGCCCACCTCTGAGCTCCTCCACACAGACACGCCCACCTAGAGCCCCGCCCACACACTCAGACACGCCCACCCAAGTCTGCACTCGACTGTTCCACATGCATTTCTGTGATTTGTGAAGACTCCTAGTACAAGGCAGTTGGATGTAGGCTTCCATTTGTAATACCTGATTTATGTGAAAGGCAAAGGGCCAGAGAGGGAGAGGGAGAGACGGCGGAGAGAAAGAGAGAGAGGGGGGGAGAGACGGTGGAGAGAAAAGAGAAGAGGGGGAGAGATTGGTGGAGAGAAAGAGAAAGGAGAGACAGTAGAGAGAAAGAGAGGGGGAGAGACGGTGGAGAGAAAGAGAGAGAGGGAGAGGCGGTGGAGAGAAAGAGAGGATCCTCCGTGCGCTGGTTCACTCCCGAAATGCCTGGAGCTGGGCCAGGCTGCGGGAGCCGGGAACTCCATCCTGGCCTCCATGCATCGGCAGGAAGGTGGCTCAGGCCTGGGGCGTGGCGTTGACCTGCCAAGCTCAATTCGAGAGGGAGGGTGACGGGAGAGGGCTCCCAGCCCCAGACCCCGGGGGCAGCAGCGCTCGGGAACACAAGGGGAGGCAGCCAGGGCCAGCGCGGGAGCAGAGCCGGGGACACTCGGCGTCTGGCCGGCAGGAGTGCTGCCACCCACGCCTCCAGCCCCCGGCGTGGGACCCCACATGACACCGCCAGGCTCGGCAGGGAGGGGGGCTGTGGGGCGGGACCAGCGACCAGAGGCGGCCTCTCGCCCTCAGGTTCTGTACAAGGAGGACCCTGTGCGCCCTCCAACTGCTCCTCCGCACCTTCGTCAGCGAGGGACATGGGCGTGAACGAGGTCTGCTTCCTCCTGCAGGGTGAGCAGCCGCGGGGCAGGGGCGGCCGGGGGCGGCCGGCGGAGCCTCCCGGAAGGGCTGAGCTGGACACTTCAGGAGGGCCCCGGCCCTGCCAGGCAGGGGGGGCGCCCTCCCTGACACCTCCAGCGCCAGAAGAGCCTGTGGGGCCGGCGCCCTGGGGGGTGGGGTCGCAGGCACAGCCTGGGGGGAGCTGCAGGCAGGTGAACAGCAGGTGTGCAAGACGTCTTCCCAGAGGCGGCCGCACTGTGCTGGTGCCTGAGTGGTGGCTGTCAGCCAGGTAGGAGGGTGAGAGAGAGGTGCGCCGGGCCCAGAGCTGCACACCTGGTCCAGGAGGGGAGTGGGAGCCGAGTCCTGGAAACACAGAGGCCAGGGAGCAGGGTGCAGAACCCAGCCGGGCTCTCGGGGCTCCTGGTGGGGGCCGGCACCCTGGCACACCTCCTGGCTCCTCCACTCGCCTTTTTTGTGCACCCCACAGGCCCACTCCCTGCCCCATCCATGCCCTGAGACACGCCCACCCAAGCTCCACCACATGCTGGCAAGCCCACCCAGAGCTCTGCCCCTTACTCAGACACGCCCACCCCAGCTCTCCGCAGGTGCCCGGCTTCCGCGACAGGCATGGCTGTCGGGCGGGCGGGGCTCTGGTGGCTGGCAGGTCTGCAGGTCCCTGTCTCTGTCCCAGCACACAGAGCCCTGGCTGAGATCGGACAGGGAGCCATGAGCGCCAGCGCGTGGTGCAGTGCATCTTCCGGCTCCTGCAGTACGTGGTGGTACTCCCTGAAGTTCTCCGTGAGTGCGCTGCACTCTGGCCTCGGGGAGGACAGTTGGCCAGGTGGGCTCAACCCCCCAGAGCCCCAGGGTAGGGGGGACCAGGATCCGCGCCCCACACCTGCTGGTTCTTGCAGCCAAAATTTACTGCACACTGGCCGGCCCGCTGTGCACGGAGAAGACAACATCCCTGGCCCTGGAAGCCGGGGCCGAGAAGGGCGGTGTGCGGGAAGCCGTGTGGGAAGCCACGCGTGGGAGGCAGCAGAGGCCCCAGCAGAGGCTCGTGGACACGGGAGCAGGAGCGAGGGCTGATCCGCTCCCCAGTGCCAGCAGGAACCAATGCGGGGACCAAGAGCAGGTGTGGGGTGTGCGGCGGAAAACGTGGGCCGCCCTCCCACGGAAAACCGTAGCTACAGTGCATGAGGGGGCCGGCGCCGTGGGCTCACAGTCCAGCCCAGCCTGGAGGGCGCACGTGCGGTGTGTGCCCCGGAACCAACAGTGCGGTTCCCAGAAGGCGCGGGCAGCTGGCCACTGGGCCTGACTGGCCATGAGCACCATGCCAATCAGGAACACGTGCAACGTGCAGTGCCCGGGCGTCCCACCCGTCGGAGAAGGTGCGCACTCGCGTGACAGACGGGACGTGGGGCCCCAGAGGCCGGCCCTGTTTCGCTGGGTGGCAGCATGTGCCGGAACTCGCGCTGGCCATGAGGAGGTTGCCCTCCTCGCGAGAGTGGGCCGTGGGCGAAGCATTGAGCTCCCGGGCCGGCTCCATTGCGTCCAACTCACACGCACCTGCAGCAGACCAC